>NW_027315921.1:32500-90000 GCF_026437365.1 Eucyclogobius newberryi | reverse complement strand
GGTAGGATGGGGCCATGTCATTTATGGCTTTGTAGGTCAAGAGTAGAATTTTAAATTTGATTCTAGACTCGACAGGAGCCAGTGAAGAGACTCCAGCACCGGCGTAATGTGCTCTCTTCTTTTTGTTCCTGTTAGTAATCTTGCTGCTGCATTTTGAACCAGTTAAAGCTTTTTATGGAGCTTTTAGGACACGCTGCAAGCAGGAGTTACAGTAGTCTAATCTAGTCGTTACAAATGCATGGATAAGTTTTTCAGCTTCACTTTTAGGCAGGATTCTTCTGATTTTGGCTCTTGTTGCGCAAATGAAAGAGTCTGTTTTACAGACTTGATTTATATGAGCTTTAAATGAGAGCTCCTGGTCAAATAAGACTCTGAGGTTTCTTACAGTAGAACTGGAGGCTTCACTGACATTGTCCAGTGTGACTATCTGCTCAGATAGAGCGTCTCGTAGATGCTTAGGACCAGCACAATGACCTCCAGCACAATGACCTCCAGCACAATGACCTCCAGCACAATGACCTCCAGCACAATGACCTCGGTTTTTTCAGGGTTAAGAAGCAGGTAGTTTAGTGTCATCCAGGTTTTTATCTCCTTCACACAAGTACTAAGTCTGTCTACTTGATCGCTCTGATCAGGTTTCATTGATAAATACAGCTGAGTGTCGTCTGCATAGCAGTGGAAGTTAATGCCATGTGACCTGATCATGTGACCTGACGGCAGCATTGGACCGAGTACCGAACCCTGTGGCACACCGTAAATTACTTTAGAACAAGGGGAGGAGCTCTGGTTTACATTAACAAATTGGAACCTATCAGATAAATAGGATTTAAACCAGCTGAGGGCGGGGCCTCTGAGGGCGGGGCCTCTGACACCTACATCACATTCTAACCTCTGTAGTAGAATGTTGTGGTCGATGGTCAAACGCTGCGCTGAGGTCCAACAGAACCAGGACTGAGACCAGTCCATCGTCAGCGGCTAATAACAAATCATTTGTGACTTTAATTAGTGCAGTTTCAGTGCTGTGGTGGGCTCTGAACCCTGCTGTGGTGGGCTCTGAACCCTGCTGTGGTGGGCTCTGAACCCTGCTGTGGTGGGCTCTGAACCCTGCTGTGGTGGGCTCTGAACCCTGCTGTGGTGGGCTCTGAACCCTGCTGTGGTGGGCTCTGAACCCTGCTGTGGTGGGCTCTGAACCCTGCTGTGGTGGGCTCTGAACCCTGCTGTAGGGGGCGACAAAGCTGTTTTACTACAACTTTTTCAAGGATTTTAGAGACGAAGGGAAGATTTGAAATAGGTCTGTAGTTTACCAATAGGTCGGGATCTAGATTAGGCTTTTTCAGAAGAGGTTTAATGACGTCATGTTTGAAGGACTGTGGAACATAGCCACTTTGGAGTGAAGTATTTATTATATTAAGAATAGGGTCTATAATTAGGGGGAGAATGTCTTTGAGGAGTCTGCTTGGAATGGGGTCCAGGACACAAGTGGAGCTTTTAGAGGACATAATGGCTGAAGTTATCTCTGCTTGATCAACAGCTGTGAACCTTTCTAAGTTTACAGCTGGATTTATATGGGACGTTAGATTTACAGCTTGGGCTAGTTCAGGGCTAATAGCGGGGGTAATTTCATCTAATTTATCTCTGATTGTTTTTATTTTATTGTTAAAAAATAGGAGGAAATCATCAGAGCTAAGTGTAGCTGGGATTGAGGGCTCTACTGCACTGTGACAGTTTGTTAGCCTAGCTACAGTGCTGAAAAGGAATTTAGTGTTACTTTTGTTGACTTCTATTAGATTTGAATAATATCTGGTTTGGGCCTCACACAGAGCTGCTGACAGGACAGGAGCAACTTTTCCTGCTTTTAGGGATTCTTCGGTGTGAGAGCGACGAAATAATCCCTCTAACTTTCTAACTCTTTGTTTATGTGAACGCAGTTCTTGGTTGTACCAGGAGGAGGCGCTTTGGCCTAATGACCTTCTGTTTTAACGGAGCGACAACATCAAGAGCAGACTTCAGAGAATTCATGGTCAAGTCGACACATTGATCACTTAAACTGGGACTAAAGCTGTTCTCAGCAGGATCACATGACATGATCACATGACGTGATCACATGACATGATCACATGACGTGATCACATGACATGATCACATGACGTGATCACATGACGTGATCACATGACGTGATCACATGACATGATCACATGACATGTCTCTGAATATTGGCTCTATTATTTCTTTGAGTTTTGAGATAGATTTTTCAGATTTTGTCCTTTTCATTATAACTTTATTTTGTGGGACTGGATGATCTTTAAGAATAAACTGAAAGGTAATTATGAAATGATCTGACAATATAGGGTTTTGAGGGAGGACAATGAGGTCACTAATCTCTGTTCCATACGTTAGGACAAGATCCAGAGTGTTCTTGTGAGTGTGAGTCGGTTTATTTACATTCTGAGTGAAACCAATGCTGTCTAACAAGGCGCTGAAGGCATTACTGAGAGAGTCATCACTCATGTTCACGTGGATATTAAAGTCTCCAACTATAACTATTTTATCCCAGGCTAACACTAAGTTTGATATAAAGTCAGAAAACTCTGTTAAAAACTCTGAATAGGGACCAGGAGGTCGGTAGAAAACTATGAACAAAACTCCTTTTTGGTTTTTCATATTTGGACATGTGATCGACAGCATAAGGCTTTAAATGAGTGAAATGCATTGTTAGTTTTAGGGCTCATGAGTCGCTTGAGTGTGAGATCACTGCTCCTGGAGGTCTGAAAGTTAACATGGGTGGGTGGGGTTAACATGGGTGGGTGGGGTTAACATGGGTGGGTGGGGTTTACATGGGTGGGTGGGGTTAACATGGGTGGGTGGGGTTAACATGGGTGGGTGGGGTTAACATGGGTGGGTGGGGTTTACATGGGTGGGTGGGGTTAACATGGGTGGGTGGGGTTAACATGGGTGGGTGGGGTTAACATGGGTGGGTGGGGTTAACATGAGTGGGTGGGGTTAACATGGGTGGGTGGGGTTAACATGGGTGGGTGGGGTTAACATGGGTGGGTGGGGTGGACTCATTTAGTCTGACGTAGTCGTCTTGTTGAAGCCACGTTTCAGTTAGAGCTGAAGATCTATGTTATAGTCACTAATTAATTCATTAACTAAGAAAAAGCTTCAGTTGTTTCATCTGGACTCAGTTTGAAAAAGTAGACGTTTCGACTTCATCCAAGAGTCATTGTCAATAACAGAATTTAGATCGAGAACTCCGATATTAATACTGTTCTGTGGTAAGCCCCGCCCATTGGGCGGAGCCTTCCTGAAGTAGAAAGAGTTGTTTGTTTCAACAGAAACTCCCCCTTGTATCTACCGAGCCTATTCAGAAACTTAATGGGCTATTAGAATCCTCTTTGTCTTTGTGAGACCCTGGCTCAACCACCCTGAGTACCTGATTAGCATCTGAATGTCCTTTACCTTTCCAGGGGTTCAGAATCCCATTATAAATAACAGGAAGATTAAACCTAAGCCCTCCATTTCTGTTTAAAGAAGGTCTTTCTTTTTTAACAAAAATAGCTTCCTTGACTCCTCTTTCAAACCATCTTTTCTCCTGCTTAAACCTTCACCTCACGTCTTCAAACGAGTGATTAGAGGCTTCAAGATAGAGATGCACGTCGCTCTGTGGTCCTGAACTCCAGTGTCTTCTGTGCTGATAGAGCCTCTTGTGTAGAGGCTGTTTAGTCTCTCTATGTAACGTTCTTTACAGCTTTCTTCACTGCATTGGACAGAATAAACTACATTGCTCTGTTTTTGAGTCGGCATCTTGTCCTTAGGATGAACCAGTTTTTGTCTTAAAGTGTTTCCTGGTTTAAAATAAACAGGGACTTTGTGTTGTCTAAAAATTCTCTGCAGTTTTTCCGACAGGCCAGACACATAAGGGATAGAAACACCCTTCCTTCTCTGTTCAGTTTCCCTTTTGTCCTGCTTCTTGGTTCTCTTCACTCTGTTGAGAGCCCAAGCGGGGTAACCACAGGCTGAGAGGGCATTTCGGACATGTTTTTCCTCTTTCTTCTTGCCCTCTGAGCTGGTGGGCACACCTTGAGCTCTGTGTTGTAAGGTTCTGATCACCCCCAGCTTGTGCTGTAGTGGGTGGTTGGAACCAAAGAGCAGATACTGGTCCGTGTGTGTTTCCTTTATACTTCTATTTGGAGTTTCCCGTCCTCTCCTCTGATCGTGGAACAATCAAGAAAGGCCAAGCGGTTCTCCTTAAGGTTTCCAGCTCTTGTTTCTTGATTGTTACAAAAGTATCATCGACATAGCGAAGCCACAGCTTTGGGGCGGAGCCTGAGAAAGAGGCCAGTGCCTTCTTCTCAAAGTGCTCCATGTACAGGTTGGCCACTATGGGAGAGACGGGCGAGCCCATGGCACAGCCATGAATCTGTAAAATTGTCCCCGGAATTGAAAGTAAGTGGTGTTCAGACAGATGTCCAACAGTTTACATATGTGTTCAGGAGTCAGTTTGGTCCTTTCCTGTAGGTGGTGTCCTCCTGCAGTCTGGTCCTCACTGCAGCTACTGCCTCAGAGGTCAGAGGTCAGATGCAGGTGAAGAGGGACACGACATCATATGAAACCATGAGGTCATCTGGCTCCAGTTGGAGATGTTTCACTTTATCCACAAAGTGATGTGTGTTTTCCACATGATGTTCTGAATTCCCCACAAGTGGAGCCAAGATAGTTGTTAAATGCTTGGCCACATTGTAAGTGATGGAATCTGTGCTGCACACGATGGTCTGAGTGGAACATCCTTTTTGTGTCTTTTTGGAAGGCCATAAATGGCACGGCTTCACCAGGACACAGTCTGTAATACAGAGCCCGCTCCATCACTTCCTCTTTTCCAGACTTTGTAAACAGTTTATCACCTTCTTCTTGGAGCCACTGGTCAGATCTCTTTTCAAGCGTTCGTATGTGGGCGTGTCCTCCAGGAGGGCGTGTCCTCCAGGAGGGTGTGGACTTTGGCTTCATAATCAGCTGCGTTGAGAATCACAGTGCAGCGCCCCCTGTCTGCTGGAGGATGTTGATGCTGTGATCTTTTTCTAGTGCTGAAAGTGCTTTTCTCTCTTCAGATGTGATGTTTGATGGTTGAATAGGCTCGGTAGATACAAAGAGGGGAGTTTGTGTTGAAACAAACAACTCTTTCCACTTCAGGAGGCTCCGCCCAATGGGCGGGACTTACCACAGAATAGTACAAATATGGGAGTTCTCCACCTAAATTCTTTTATTGACAATGACTCTTGGATGAAGTCGAAACGTCTATTTTTTCTAACTGAGTCCAGATGAAACAACTGAAGCTTTTTCTACTATGGAACACGCCTGGACCAATGAGGGACACGCCCACAATTAGTAACTTAGTTTCCACCACAAAGTGTATTGTAAAAGACATCCCTTCACAAACAGTAAGTCATGTTTTAAACACATTGCAACACCACAAATGACAATGTTTACGAGATATTCAGACAGAATTTCGCCGCAGCAAATATTATGACGCTCGTTATAACAATGTTATAATCATCCCAATAACAAAAAGTTACATTTCCATCTGTATCAGATCATAAATGTGCTTTGACGATTGTTTCACCTTCTGTCGACAGAATGCACATCTCAGGTTGTATGGGGTCAGTTCAATCCCTTTCAAAGTGATGACATCCTACCCCACATTGGCGTATTAATTGAAGGGGCCCAATAGGCCCTCAACATGGCCAAAGAGGGTTTCTGGGCATCCCAAACTGTCCAAATCATCGCCATCGTCTGAAATATGCCTTTGGACCAAATGTGGTAAATATAACATGCCTAGTTATTCTGTGTGTCACTCTGTGTTGTATCTTTATCCTGCATCCAGAAGTGAACCGGCAGAAAATATACCAGAAGTTGAAAAGGTATGAATTGTTTTCACTGATTGTAAGCATTTGGCTTTTTATACCCTCAAAAGACAACACATTATGGAGAAAAACACTAACATGCTTGAATACAAATCAATTTGATAAACTATATACATCATTTGCATTTGCGAAAATTTGGGTCAGGTGTCACCTGCCACATGTTCTCATACTGAATATTGACAGGGCCAGTATCCCTCAGGTTCCAAACAATGACCCAAATGATGATCGGTAGAGATGTTTTTGTGATTGTAACTCACATTACTGCCTTTAATATACAGAATCATATCTGTGCCAGGATCATGCCATAACTTCTGTTCATCCTGGAGAAAGTTCAGCTCTGTCTTCTTCATCTACAGCCCAGTTGTGAATCTGATCAGACAACATTGGACACTCCTGGGAAGAGAACGGAGCAGGAGTCAAAGAGTCCGAGTCCAGTGGAGAGGTGTTTTCTATATTTCTTATTGTGACATTTAAAATGTATGTTTCATACTCTTAACATCCATCCATCTTCTGCCGCTTTATCCGGGGCCGGGTCGCGGGGGCAGCAGTCTGAGCAGGGACTCCCAGACTTCCTCCTCCCCAGACACTTCCTCTAACTCCTCCGGGGGGATCCCGAGGCGTTACCAGGCCAGCCGAGAGACATAGTCTCTCCAGCGTGTCCTGGGTCTTCCCCGGGGCCTCTTCCCGGTGGGACATGCCTGAAACACCTCCCGAGGGAGGCGCCCAGGAGGCATCTGGAACAGATGCCCGAGCCACCTCAACTGGCTCCTCTCGACGTGGAGGAGCAGCGGCTCTACTCCGAGCTCCCCCCGTGTGGCCGAGCTCCTCACCTTATCTCTAAGGGGGAAACTCATTTCGACCGCTTGTATCCGCGATCTTGTTCTTTCGGTCACTACCCAAAGCTCATGACCATAGGTGAGGTCAGAACGTAGAGCGACCGGTAAATAGAGAGCTTTGCCTTTCGGCTCAGCTCCTTCTTCACCACAACGGTCGGATGCAGCGACTGCATCACTGCAGCCGCTGCACCGATCCGCCTGTCGATCTCACGCTCCATCCTTCCCTCACTCGTGAACAAGACCCCGAGATACTTGAACTCCTCCACTTGGGGCAAGGACTCCCCACCCACCTGGAGAGGGCAAGCCACCTTTTTCCGGTCGAGAACCATGGCCTCGGATTTGGAGCTGATTCTCATCCCAGCCGCTTCACACTCGGCTGCAAACCGTCCCAGTGCATGTTGCAAGTCCGGGTTTGATGGAGCCACCAGGACATCATCGTCTGCAAACAGCAGAGATGAGATCCTGTGGTCCCCAAACCGGACCCCCTCCGACCCCTGACGGCGCCTAGAAATTCTGTCCATAAAAATTATGAACAGAACCGGTGACAAAGGGCAGCCCTGGCGGAGTCCAACATGCACTGGGAACAGGTCTGACTTACTGCCGGCAATGCGAACACAGCTCCTGCTCCGGTCATACTCTTAACATATTATTCTATATTTCAAGACTCCATCAAACGGTGTGGCCACAATAACAATCCCCTTGCCCTCTTACTTCCATATCCTGCCACATGAATGGGTCCCTCATGCTCAGGCGACCATGATCATGGCAAGGGGAATAAGATCTGTGTTCCCCTATTGCTCCTTTGGATTTCGAAGACATCGTCTCAAGAAGACAAATTCAACACGAAAAGGGCCAGTGTTCTTTTGCCAGGGTCACTGTCGCTTTGAAGATTGCCCTGTCACAGTCACAGTAACCCTGCCATCGTCACTGGTCCTCCGAGCACTCGTGTTATTTCAGGGTGAGAAAGCGGTGCACAATTTGGCTGAACTAAAGTCCAGACCTGTGCGAGCTTCAGACCGGGACAAACTGGGGAGCCGCCTACAATCAGAGATGCCTCGAGCCATGCGCCTGAAAGACTTAGGTCATGTCTCACAGGACGTCTTCCACTCTGAGAGGAAGCTCAACCCGTTCATGTGCTAAAAAACATTTCACATGAAGTACGGCATCCAAATGAGATGATAAGTCGACAGAAAATGGTGGCGGACAAAAAAACATCCTATTCTGTCCTCCAAAAAGTCCTGCTGGAGCCCTGGGGGTCATGCTGTGGTCTCCCTGTGGCATCATGCACCAGCAGAGGTGCCACAGGGAGTCTTCTCCTTTCACAAAAGAGAGGTCCCCCATGAACTGATGTGCGGGATATGCACGCACATCGCAGAACATGGCAGCATCTTTTTGATTGTGCAAAATAAAAGAAATAAACGCACCACGGACTACGTGAGTTTTTGTTCGTGAGGATTTTGTGTGAGTCAAGAAACGGACCCAAAGGAGGAAACTAAGCAGTTTTTAGCGAAGATTGACAAGAAGCCAAAACAAAGTCAAAGACCGTGTCGGTCGCCCTCTGACTTCCATCTCGACCCGTCTCACCTGTTCCCCTTTTACCAATTAAGTTTGGCCTACTTCTCTGGCCCCTCCCTCTCCCGCTCTGGCCCCGCCCTCTCCCGCTCCAGACTGAAGCATGACATAAATTATACATTTAACTTAAGGATTAGACTTTGTTAATAATTAGAAAATTAGGAATTTATACTAAAGATTGAGATTGTAATTACATTAATTTGATACTTATTTATACTTAATCAAAAAATTACTTTTCTTAATTAATTCCATTATTGCTCTAACATCTCCAGCCCCTAATTGCTGGCCTAGCAATTACAAATATAACACAACAACGCATAATTTTATACTAATATTTAAATCTAATACTCAATTAAGACTTAGGTTTTCCTTTGTTTTAAATAAGAAAGTTTGGGTCCAGTCAGTTAGTTCTGAGGCAGGTTCAATGTTCATTCATCTTCATTCTCCAATACCAAGCATAGTTTGGTCACAGGACGTTGCAGAATACCAGTCTTAGTTTTAATAAGAACACTTTGCACTAATCCTTTACTTCAGGCCCTGTTTGCAGGACCCGTCCCAGGATCCATGAGTTCCAGGATCCATGAGTTCCTGGAGCCGTGTGATCCACAATAACAACATCACCTGGTTGTAAATTTCTTTTGACTTTGTTCCTTTGCTGCATTATTGGGAGATATTCTCTGACCCATCTTCTCCAGAAAAGGTCAGCGAGGTACTGCACTTGTCTCCATCTTTTCCTAGAGTATATGTCATATATATATATATATATATATATATATATATATATATATATATATATATATATATATATATATATATATATATATGTCATCTTTGTCACATGATGCTGGAGGCAGAACAGGCTTTGTTTGAAGCAGCAGGAGATGGTTTGGTGTTAATGGTTCCACATCATTGTTGTCATGTGTTACTGTTGTGATGGGCCTGTCATTCATTATTGCTTCCACTTCACAGAGCACTGTTTGTAGGGCCTCATCATCCATGACTTGTTCCTTCATTATAGAGCACAATATCCTTTTCAGGGTTCGGATAAGTCTCTCCCATACACCTCCAGGGTGGGCTCCTCCTCCATGGTGGGCTCCTCCTCCATGGTGGGCTCCTCCTGCTCCTCCTGCAGGGTTGAATATCCAGTTTATGCCTTTGTTTAGGAGTGTTTCACTAATCTTGTTGTGATTTAACTCTTCCAGTGATCTTTTAAGTTCTTTATCTGCACCAACGAGGTTTGTGCCTTGGTCTGATCTGATACTTGATACAGTTCCTCTGCCACATATGAATCTACTGCATTTATACATGAGCTCGTGTCCAGACTGATGGACACTTCCAAATGCACTGCTCCAGTGTTTAAACAAGTGAAGATCACACCCCATCTTTTCACAGTAGCTCGACCCCGTTTTGTTTCAAATGGTCCAAAATAGTCCACACCAACTGTGCTGAATGGCATGTTAGGCAATACTCCATCTTCTGGAAGATCTGCCATCTTCTGCTCTCCAGCCGCCGACTGCATTCGCCGCCATAAACACAGGTTGTGATGATGTTGCGTGCGGCAGCATTAGCAGAGGACAGTCTTTAGCAGAGGACAGTCTTTAGCAGAGGACAGTCTTTAGCAGAGGACAGTCTTTAGCAGAGGACAGTCTTTAGCAGAGGACAGTCTTTAGCAGAGGACATCCAGTATTTTTGATGTAATTTTGACAACATATGGTTTCGACCGGTATGACTCATTTGCTCATGGCTTTGAGGATCAGTTTAGAGATGTGGGACCTTTTAGGCAAAATGATAGGATTTTTTATTTCTATGGCAGAGACAGTTTGTTGATCCTGCCACCAACTCTCAACAGTCCCTCGTGGTCCAGCCTGGGGTCCATTTTGTAGATTGAACTGTTCTTAGGGCTGTATTTTTTCCGTTCAATAAGGTCAATTTCCTGTTTGTAATGTTGTCTTTGTTCATATGCAATAATACATTGTTCAGCAGATTCAACATCTTTCACTGTCAAATTATTCTCATTTTCTTTCAAATTTTCCTTTTTTCTTTTTGTCCTTTTCAGTAACAGTCCCTTAAACTTCAGGATCCATGCAACACTTCTTTTGAGTTTATTCCAATCCGAAAAATACTCCATTAGTTTTGCTGGTGGGACTTATTTGTGCAACATTGACACTTCACAAAGACGTCCTTTTTGACCTCGGGTCCTCATTTGAAACAGGATATTTCATTGCCTCTGGAATAGGTGGCCATTGGTTTTCATTTTGTTCTAAGAAAGCTGGTCCTTTTATCCATCTTTTGGATTTTAGGAAAGCCTCAATGCTCAAACCACGTGAGGCATCATCTGCAGGGTTTTGCCTTGAGTCCACATGTCTCCACTGGTCCACTGAGTCCACATGTCTCCACTGGTCCACTGAGTCCACATGTCTCCACTGGTCCACTGAGTCCACATGTCTCCACTGGTCCACTGAGTCCACATGTCTCCACTGGTCCACTGAGTCCACATGTCTCCACTGGTCCACTGAGTCCACATGTCTCCACTGGTCCACTGAGTCCACATGTCTCCACTGGTCCACTGAGTCCACATATCTCCACTGGTCCACTGAGTCCACATGTCTCCACTGGTCCACTGAGTCCACATGTCTCCACTGGTCCACTGAGTCCACATGTCTCCACTGGTCCACTGAGTCCACATGTCTCCACTGGTCCACTGAGTCCACATGTCTCCACTGGTCCACTGAGTCCACATATCTCCACTGGTCCACTGAGTCCACATGTCTCCACTGGTCCACTGAGTCCACATGTCTCCACTGGTCCACTGAGTCCACATGTCTCCACTGGTCCACTGAGTCCACATGTCTCCACTGGTCCACTGAGTCCACATGTCTCCACTGGTCCACTGAGTCCACATGTCTCCACTGGTCCACTGAGTCCACATGTCTCCACTGGTCCACTGAGTCCACATGTCTCCACTGGTCCACTGAGTCCACATGTCTCCACTGGTCCACTGAGTCCACATATCTCCACTGGTCCACTGAGTCCACATGTCTCCACTGGTCCACTGAGTCCACATGTCTCCACTGGTCCACTGAGTCCACATGTCTCCACTGGTCCACAAAAGACAATGCCTGGATAACGGCAATACGGTTTGCAACAAAAGTTTGAAATCTTCTTGACTGGTTTGGAATGTATTTCAAAACAGACTGACTGTCTGTCCAGTAAACGGATTCTTTTAAGTCCCTTTTTAGCTCTGCTTTCAACATGCGATCCACACGGAGACAAGAGTGGCAGCTGTGAGCTCCAGTCTGGGGAGAGTCATTTTCTTTAGAGGTGTTACTCTTGCTTTTCCCAAAATTAAAGCCACATGAAGGTGTCCTGAGCTGTTGGTGGCCCTCAGGAGCCTGCAGGGCCGGCCCCTTGTTCGCTTGCATCAGAGAAGTGATGTCATTGAGCGGTCACTGGTTTGCCAAAGTCTTTTGGGTTTAGGCATCGATTTATTTGAAAATGTTTGAGTTGTTCCAGTTCAAACATCTTTCATAACGTTGTGACAGTTCATCGGGAATTATTGTCTCCCATCCACATTTCAGCTGACAGAGTGTTTGTAGAATAAGTTTTGCTTTCAACACGAATGGTGCTGCCAGGCCCCAGGGATCAGAGACAGAACTTACAGTAGAGACAATGCTCTTCTGGTTAGTGATTTAGTTTTGACTGAAATGTGAAAGCCAAAGGTGTCACTCTCTATAGTCCATGTCCTGCCCAAGGCTCTTTCCACTGGTACTTTGTCTCTGTCCAAGTCAAGTGCTTTAATCTGTTTAGCTTGATTTTCTTCTGGAATAGAAAACAGAACAGGACGACTATTGCTGACCCATTTAGTCAGTTTGAATCCACCTTTGGCGCATAGCTCACTCAACTCTTTGACTAGATGAAACGCTTCCTTTTCTGTTGGGACAGATTTGAGGCAGTCGTCCACATAGAAGTTTGATTTGATGGTGTCGACTGCTGTAGCTGTAAAACTTTGCTTGTTGTCATCTGCTGTCTTTGTCAGTGCAAAATTGGCGCAGCTTGTGAAGAGATGGAACCAAATAGATGAACTTTCATTCTGTTTTGCTGCAAGGGTTGGCTCACATCTCCATTTGGCAACATAGAAATCTCAGAAAATTTGAATCCTCTTCATTCACTCTCACCTGGTGAAACATTCCTTCAATATCTGCCATTTCTGCCACTTGTTCTTGACGGAATCTTAGCAGCACAAGTCGTGAGTTTGTCAGATCAGGTCCTGCAGCAGCTCTTTATGAGGCACCTGCCTTCAAACCATGACGTACAATCAAACACAACTCGGAGAGTCTTTTTCCGCCTGTGATACACACCATGATGGGGGATGTACCACACTATGTGCAGCTCCTTTGATGGCACCTTTTCAGCAGAACCTTTAGTTATGATGTCATCCATAAATGATGTGTATTCCTCTGCAAAACTGTTGTTGTGTTTGAACTTTTTGGCCAGATATTGAGCTCTTTGTTCAGCAGGATGAGAGTTCTCAGGCCTGACAGTGTCGCTGTTGCAGCGCTGCAATGGTAAGTAATAGTGATCATCTTTTCATGTGGCGTCTTGTGTCATATTCATGAACTTCGTGTCCTCCACTGACATTTGGGGCCTTTCTTCATATTCTTTTTCAGGAAAGTCATGACTATATTGTTGCCTCAAAATAGTCTCCAAGTTTTCAATTGAAATGCGGTTCACTGATGCCACAGGTCGACCATGTGGTTCCACAGCTGCAGTGTGAGTGGCCCATTCACCACCATCCAAGTCAAGTTCTTACAGCATAGGGGCCGTTACCATGACGATTTATCATCTGCCATGGTTCCATTGCCTTTGGCACATCTCCTCCAATCAGGAGTTCCACGTCCGCATCAATTTGTTTGAGTTGTATTTCCTTCAGATCAGGCCATTTGTCGATGTCAGTTTGTGTGAAGATGTTTCGTTTCGTCACTGGAATATTTGTCTGAGTTTACGTTTTTCCCAGGTCGATAAAGTTATTTCCATTTACATCACTAACTTGTAAACCACTTATTCATAGCATCAACGGGCTTTCTTTGTCCCATTGTTTGCAACAAAACTTGTGTCTTTTTCCCGTTGATATTAAGTTGTCTCATGATGTTTTCTGTGCAGAATGTGGCTGTACTTCCAGGGTCAAGGAAAGTATGTCACCATTGTCTTGTCTCCTTTTGCCGCTTTTAGCTGTACAGTCACTATCCACAGTTTACAGTCACTATCCACAGTTTACAGTCACTATCCACAGTTTACAGTCACTGTCCACAGTTTACAGTCACTATCCACAGTTTACAGTCACTATCCACAGTTTACAGGCACTATCCACAGTTTACAGTCAATATCCACAGTTTACAGTCACTATCCACAGTTTACAGTCACTATCCACAGTTTACAGTCACTGTCCACAGTTTACAGTCACTATCCACAGTTTACAGTCACTATCCACAGTTTACAGGCACTATCCACAGTTTACAGTCAATATCCACAGTTTACAGTCACTATCCACAGTTTACAGTCACTGTCCACAGTTTACAGTCACTATCCACAGTTTACAGGCACTATCCACAGTTTACAGTCAATATCCACAGTTTACAGTCACTATCCACAGTTTACAGTCACTGTCCACAGTTTACAGTCACTGTCCACAGTTTACAGCCACTATCCACAGTTTACAGTCACTATCCACAGTTTACAGTCACTGTCCACAGTTTACAGCCACTATCCACAGTTTACAGTCACTATCCACAGTTTACAGTCACTATCCACAGTTTACAGTCACTGTCCACAGTTTACAGGCACTATCCACAGTTTACAGTCACTGTCCACAGTTTACAGTCACTATCCACAGTTTACAGTCACTGTCCACAGTTTACAGTCACTGTCCACAGTTTACAGTCACTATCCACAGTTTACAGTCACTATCCACTGTTTACAGTCACTGTCCACAGTTTACAGTCACTATCCACAGTTTACAGTCACTATCCACAGTTTACAGTCACTGTCCACAGTTTACAGTCACTGTCCACAGTTTACAGTCACTATCCACAGTTTACAGTCACTATCCACAGTTTACAGTCACTATCCACAGTTTACAGTCACTGTCCACAGTTTACAGTCACTATCCACAGTTTACAGTCACTGTCCACAGTTTACAGTCACTGTCCACAGTTTACAGTCACTATCCACAGTTTACAGTCACTATCCACAGTTTACAGGCACTATCCACAGTTTACAGTCAATATCCACAGTTTACAGTCACTATCCACAGTTTACAGTCACTGTCCACAGTTTACAGTCACTATCCACAGTTTACAGGCACTATCCACAGTTTACAGTCAATATCCACAGTTTACAGTCACTATCCACAGTTTACAGTCACTGTCCACAGTTTACAGTCACTGTCCACAGTTTACAGCCACTATCCACAGTTTACAGTCACTATCCACAGTTTACAGTCACTGTCCACAGTTTACAGCCACTATCCACAGTTTACAGTCACTATCCACAGTTTACAGTCACTATCCACAGTTTACCGTCACTGTCCACAGTTTACAGGCACTATCCACAGTTTACAGTCACTATCCACAGTTTACAGTCACTGTCCACAGTTTACAGTCACTATCCACAGTTTACAGTCACTGTCCACAGTTTACAGTCACTGTCCACAGTTTACAGTCACTGTCCACAGTTTACAGTCACTATCCACAGTTTACAGTCACTATCCACTGTTTACAGTCACTGTCCACAGTTTACAGTCACTATCCACAGTTTACAGTCACTATCCACAGTTTACAGTCACTGTCCACAGTTTACAGTCACTATCCACAGTTTACAGTCACTATCCACAGTTTACAGTCACTATCCACAGTTTACAGTCACTGTCCACAGTTTACAGTCACTGTCCACAGTTTACAGTCACTGTCCACAGTTTACAGTCACTATCCACAGTTTACAGTCACTGTCCACAGTTTACAGTCACTGTCCACAGTTTACAGTCACTATCCACAGTTTACAGTCACTGTCCACAGTTTACAGTCACTATCCACAGTTTACAGTCACTATCCACAGTTTACAGTCACTGTCCACAGTTTACAGTCACTGTCCACAGTTTACAGTCACTATCCACAGTTTACAGTCACTGTCCACAGTTTACAGTCACTATCCACAGTTTACAGTCACTGTCCACAGTTTACAGTCACTATCCACAGTTTACAGTCACTATCCACAGTTTACAGTCACTTCCAGCCCCAGTATCACATCTTTCTCTTTTCCATTGAAAATAATGTGCCACTGACCGATTGTTTCTGTTGCAGATTTGAACTGTCCATTGAGCGGTGTATATGTAGCACACTTGGATGTATATGTAGCACACTTGGATGTACGTGTAGCACACTTGGATGTACGTGTAGCACACTTGGATGTACGTGTAGCACACTTGGATGTACGTGTAGCAAGGCAAGGCAAGGGCAAGTTTATTTGTAGAGCACATTTCATACACAAGGCAATTCAAAGTGCTTCACAGCAGGAAAAATGCATTCAAATCACAAAGAAATTACAGAAATACAATAAAATTAACTAAATTAAAAATTATCAATCCAACTGATTTTCTAAACTAATAAAATCACAAACAAAAGAGAAGAGTGCAAAGAAAAAATCCTTTCAGTCATATGCGCAGCTAAACAAAACTGTTTTTAGCTTAGATTTGAACATTGTCAGAGTAGAACCTGTCTCACATCTTCAGGAAGACTGTTCCAGATTTTAGCTGCATAAAACTGAAACGCAGATTCCCCATGTTTTGTCCTGACTCTGGGCACCAGCAGGAGGCCGGTCCCTGAGGTCCTCAGAGTCTGAGATGGTTCATATGGCACTAACATATCCAAGATGTACTTTGGTGCTAGGCCATGAAGAGACTTGTACACAAGCAGAGCTGCTTTAAAGTCTATTCTCTGAGCCACAGGGAGCCAGTGCAGAGACCTGAGAACAGGACTAATGTGATCATACTTCCTGGTTCTAGTCAGGACCCGAGCAGCAGCGTTCTGGATGTACTGCAGCTGTTTTACAGCTCGTTTGGAGAGACCAGTGAGCGGCCGTTACAGTAGTCTAATCTACTGGAGACAAACGCGTGGATAAGTCTCTCTAAATCTGGTTTTGACACTATATTTTTGATTTTGGCAATGTTTTTTAGATGATAAAAAGCTGCTGATGTTATTGATTTGACGTGGCTATTAAAGTTCAAGTCTGAGTCCATTATTACCCCCAGATTTCTAATTTGGTTTGTAGGTTTTAGAGCGAGACTCTGGAGGTGACCGCCAACACTTTCTCTTTGTTTCTGTGACAAAGACGATTATTTCAGTCTTGTCTGAGTTCAGCTGGAGAAAGTTGTTTTGCTCCACAAACTGATCTGTTGGATGCAGTGACAGAGTGAATCTACTGGTCCATAGTCACCTGCCGACAGTGAAACATAGATCTGAGTGTCGTCTGCATAATTGTGATAGGACACATTTTCACTGCGTATCAACTGACCCAACGGCAGCATGTAGAGGTTGAACAGAAGGGGACCCAGGACTGACCCTTGGGGCACTCCACAGGTCAGGGTCATGTGGTCTGAGACACAGCTACCAATTTCAACAAAGTACTTCCTGTCTTCCAGATAGGACCTTAACCAGTTTAGGGCAGTGCCAGTGATGCCCACCCAGTCCTCTAGTCTCTGTAAGAGGACCCCATGATCGACAGTGTCAAAAGCAGCACTCAGATCTAACAGAATTAAGACTGAGGCTTTGCCCGTGTCAGTGTTCAGGCGGATGTCATTTGTCACCTTGACAAGAGCAGTCTCAGTGCTGTGATGAGGTCTAAAACCTGACTGAAAAACATCAAATGAGTTGTTTATTAAGAGGAAATCTGTGAGCTGTTGGTAAACAACCTTTTCAAGGACTTTGCCCCAAAATGGCAGATTAGAGATGGGCCGGTAATGACTCAGTACTGCGGCATCAAGACTGCTCTTCTTTAGGAGAGGCTTTATGACCGCAGTTTTCAAAGACATTGGGAATGTTCCAGATTGAAGCGACATGTTAACTATGTGAGTGAGTGGTGCTAACAAACTGTTCAGCACAGACTTTAGAAATTTGGTGGGTAACACATCAAGGCAGCATGTAGATGAACTCAGACTGGTGATGATCTCATTGTCAGTTACTGGTGCAAAGTGAGTTAGCTCTAAGTGTCTTGGTGGTTTTAGGGTAATTTTTTGCATTGTGGGATTTATAGCATTTTTAATGCCCTGAACTTTGTCATTAAAGAATAATGAAAACTCATTACACTTGGATGTGGAAATGAGTTCTAACGGCAGCTGAGCTGGAGGGTTTGTTAATCTGTTTACTGTGGCAAACAGGACACGCGAGTTGTTACTGCAGCTTCCAATTATTTCAGAAAAATATCTTTCCCTAGTTCTACATAAGATTAGGTTGTACATATTCAGCTTTTCTTTGTAAATCTCTTTTTGAACCTGGAGCTTTGACTTGCGCCATTTCCGTTCGGCCCTGCGGCACTCCCTTTTCTGTGCCCTGACCGAATCATCATTTCTCCACGGCGCCTTCTGCTTATTTTTAACCATTTTAGCCTTTATAGGGGCGATGGTGTCCAGAACATTCAAAACACTAGATGTAACAGAGTTCAACAAATCATTTACATTAGAACATGAGACATTTTCAAAGTTTATCATTTCCATAAACAGTGCACCTGTGCCATCACCTATGTGTCTCCTCTGAACAACTGCAGGACCAACCGGAGGTTGGGGAGAAACAGACAGGTCAAAGAAGACACAGAAATGATCAGACAGAGAAACATCGATCACATTAACATTTGAAATATTTACCCCCTTTGTAATTATGAGATCTAGAGTGTGTCCTTTGCTGTGGGTGGGGCCTCTCACATCAAGCATCAAGCTCTTTAGCGTTTCTGTCACAAATATTATCAACATGCACATTGAAATCACCTGTAATGACCAAACCATCAAAGTCTGTGCATATGACTGAAAGCATCTCAGTAAAATCATCAATAAAACTTTGGCAGTGCTGGGGAGGCTTGTATAAAACAATGAAGAGAACGGATGGAGACCGTTTTAGCTCCATTTTAAAGGATACATACTCAAATGATGAAAACACCCCAAAAGAACAACCTGCGGGTAATTATTTCATCTCTAAAGACAGCACAGACTCCACCCCCTTTTTTGTTTTCTCGTGTTTCAGATTCAAACTTAAAGTTGGGTGGAGCAGATTCTATCAGAACTACATTTCCTGTGTTTTTGTCAAGCCATGTTTCAGTTAAAAACATAAAATCAAGATTATAAGAAGAAATAAAATTATTAATTAAGAGAGATTTGTTACATAAGGATCTGACATTTAGCACAGCAAGTTTCAGACTAGTTTCAGTGAGACTGGGCTTTATCTTTTCACAGGGAATATGAATCACATTTCCCAGATTGGGCCTGACTCGCATTTTGTTTTTCCATCTGTGTGATGATGTGACTACAGAAATAGCACTAGGGGGGGCTCTTTTTACATAGGGCCGCGGGTTGGTTTGATTTTTAATGTGACAATAAATCCCGGCAACGCTGAGACCCAGTGCATCCTAGCTATGGGAGATACCAGGTGAGAGACGAGGGGGGATGGGTGGTGGGGCTTTTGTTGGTGTAGTCGGCTTGTGCAGGGAAGAGTTGATAAGTATTGACATAGCCCTTGCTATATTGGGCGTGAGTGGAGCCATCTTAATGCCTGATTTGATCAGACTTTCAAAATGGCTGGGAAGGCCCATGGGTGAGAGTGGAGATGAGAAGGAGAATGAAGAATCTTTAGTGGGAGTAGATGTTGCAGGGGGAACCCAGGGCTGGTGTGAAGGCAGGGGCGATGACAGGGATGTTGTTGGGCTTGTCACAGATGGGTCCAAGGCCTTTGAAGATTGTTCCTTTGCTGGAGGCGGTGGAGGTGAATGTGGAGCAGCTGGAGCTGAATCCTTTGCTGGTGGTGGTGGAGCAGCTGCTGATGAATCCTTTGGTGGAGGCTGAGGTTGTGATGCTTTTGATGTTGAAACATTGGCTCGGTCTCTGGCTGATGGAGCAGGAATTCTTCTCTCATTCCTCTCTTCTCTAACTATCTGCTCAGGACCCTGTCCAGGCCCAGTCCAATGCCTCAGAGCGTGGAGCAGGTTCTCTGTCAGCACACTTGGATGTACGTGTAGCACACTTGGATGTACGTGTAGCACACTTGGATGTACGTGTAGCACACTTGGATGTACGTGTAGCACACTTGGATGTACGTGTAGCACACTTGGATGTACGTGTAGCACACTTGGATGTACGTGTAGCACACTTGGATGTACGTGTAGCACACTTGGATGTACATGTAGCACACTTGGATGTACATGTAGCACACTTGGATGTACATGTAGCACACTTGGATGTACATGTAGCACACTTGGATGTACATGTAGCACACTTGGATGTCGGCCTTGACAGTTTTCACAAGTCATTCTTCTTTTACATAATTTACTCACATGTCCCTTGTTTAAGCAGTTGTACTTTTACATCATGTTTTTGTGCTTTTAGGTTTTCACACTGATCCAGAGAATGATTTGCTTTTCCACAAATACAACACACAGTTTTACAGTTGTTTATGGTCATGACAAAACTGCTGCTCTTATTTCTCTGGAGCAGCTGAGGTCTTGAGTCTATTGCCACAGTGGGTTTTTGAGAGGTTTTTCTGGAGACATCTTGGATTTCACCAAAGAGAGGGTCTAGTAAAATACTAGCTTGTTTTTCAATAAATATCACCAGGTCAGAAAATCCTGCTCGGGTTTTATTTGTCTCTAAGAGCTCATGTGCCACTGTTCTCCACTTTTCTTTGAGTTTATATGGCAGTTTTGACAGAATCAGCTTGAGATTCGATGTTAGATTCAATTCTTGAATTGTCTTCAACTGTTTCATTGTGTTACAACTTCCTCTCAGATAAAGTGCATTTCATCCTCTGGTTTGATATTGTTCCAGTTCAGAGCCTTTTCCATGTTTGCATTTGCTATTTTGATTTCATCTCCAAAATGTCTTTTCAAGAGTTTTTGTGCTTCTTTATATCCCAGAGTTATATCCAGATGAAAACAGCTCCTTACAAGCTCTTTTGCTTGGCCACTTGTATATTGTTCCAAATAATAGAGTCTGTCATCATCATGATTTGTTTTATTCTCAATGCCAAACTTAAATGCTCTTATAAATGTTTCAAATGTAAAGGATTTCCATCAAACACTTGGATTTGTCTGGAGGGGAGTGAGGACTGTTGCTGCTGTGACATTAGGAGACTGGTCATGTCATTTTGTTTTTGAATAACAGAGAAAGTGATGCTTCAGAACCTGTGCTCGAGTCACTTTCAGAGTCACTTTCTCTTCCAGGTGTGGCTCTCACATGTACAGGTGTGGCTCTCACATACAGGTGTGGCTCTCACATGTACAGGTGTGGCTCTCACATGTACAGGTGTGGCTCTCACATGTACAGGTGTGGCTCTCACATGTACAGGTGTGGCTCTCACATGTACAGGTGTGGCTCTCACAAATACAGGTGTGGCTCTCACAAATACAGGTGTGGCTCTCACATACAGGTGTGGCTCTCACATGTACAGGTGTGGCTCTCACATGTACAGGTGTGGCTCTCACATGTACAGGTGTGGCTCTCACATGTACAGGTGTGGCTCTCACATGTACAGGTGTGGCTCTCACATGTACAGGTGTGGCTCTCACATGTACAGGTGTGGCTCTCACATGTACAGGTGTGGCTCTCACATGTACAGGTGTGGCTCTCACATGTACAGGTGTGGCTCTCACAAATACAGGTGTGGCTCTCACATGTACAGGTGTGGCTCTCACATGTACAGGTGTGGCTCTCACATGTACAGGTGTGGCTGTCACATGTACAGGTGTGGCTCTCACATGTACAGGTGTGGCTCTCACATGTACAGGTGTGGCTCTCACATGTACAGGTGTGGCTCTCACATGTACAGGTGTGGCTCTCACATGTACAGGTGTGGCTCTCACATGTACAGGTGTGGCTCTCACAAATACAGGTGGAGTGGGGTTGGACTTGGGATTTCTAGATTTCCCTCCATCCGGTAGTTGATTTATAACGTGTTGAAGTGGAGTTTTGGGTATCGTAGCAATGTCAGGATAATGAACAGATGAGCCTCAGAAATGACCATCGACACATTGTGTTCTTTGATGCTTGTGATATATTGATCATGTTTGTTTTCACTCTCACTCAGTGCTTTGTGTAACATTGCATTTTCGGCACCTTGAGTGCAATTGTCCAAAACCTTTAACATGGCGTCAGATGCAGCGATATTAGCTGCCAGCTCCATTGTCTCAAGTTTAGCGTTGATTTTGGCCTCCTCAGCTTCCACTGCATGTTTTTCAGTTAGCACAGCCATCCCAGCTTCCAGAGCCTTTTCAGAGGCGAGTTTCAGGCGCTCTCTAGAGGCACTGGAGCCCTGTGATTTTCCAGAATTTGAGCTTCCTCTTGATCGAACAGACACTTGTGACACATTTGATGCACTGTCCTTTGGTTCTACTTGTTGGTCTGGACTCATAATCCATGAGTCAACTTCCATCATAAAAGGATTAAAGATTTCCATTTTAGGCTCATACCAATCAATTGTTTCATGTTCTTGTATTTCTGGAGGTAATAGTCTTTGCTTCATGACATGATTTAAACTCCCTCAATGCCACTTTAAAATGTTCAAAAATATTTGTGACATAGTTTGTATTGAGAGGATTAGAAAGAAGCGCTTTCATTTCATTCATTCGTCTTGTACATGCGCCAGCCTCTTCCTCTTCCTCTTCCTCTTCCTCTTCCTCTTCCTCTGCGACTGGCACTGAGCCTTTTGAGGTCATTTTCCATTTCCTTTTCGTCTCCGTGGCTGTTTTGAGCCATTTCCTCCTCATTTCCACGTTCCTCCGTTTCATTCATTGTCCAGATCCGTTTGCACAACTTTAGTGATTGTTCCAACTTTTTCCAAGAATATTTTCCGTTTCATTTACAATCCACGCATTTGGTCAGAAAGCGCGAGATTGTTCAAATGTCCAAAGCCACAATTGCGCTATTGATCCTCACACGGCGCGAGCCTGGCGCTCATCCAGCGGCGTCTCTGATTCATTCAGAATTCCAAACGTGTGCCACGCCCCGTTGCGTCTTTGCTCCGGATTCCAGCTTCACCGGGTCTTTGACTTTGTTTTGGCTTCTAGTCAATCTTCGCTCAAAAACTGCTTAGTTTCCTCCTTTGGGTCCGTTTCTTGACTCACACAAAATCCTCACGAACAAAAACTCACGTAGTCCGTGGTGCGTTTATTTCTTTTATTTTGCACAATCAAAAAGATGCACGATGTTCTGCGATGTGCGGGATGTGCGCGGTCAAAGACCGTGTCGGTCGCCCTCTGACTTCCATCTCGACCCGTCTCACCTGTTCCCCTTTTACCAATTAAGTTTGGCCTACTTCTCTGGCCCCTCCCTCTCCCGCTCTGGCCCCGCCCTCTCCCGCTCCAGACTGAAGCATGACATAAATTATACATTTAACTTAAGGATTAGACTTTGTTAATAATTAGAAAATTAGGAATTTATACTAAAGATTGAGATTGTAATTACATTAATTTGATACTTATTTATACTTAATCAAAAAATTACTTTTCTTAATTAATTCCATTATTGCTCTAACAGGTACGCTGTACTTGAAAGGTGCGGTGTACTTGAAGGGTGCGGTGTACTTGAAGGGTGCGCTGCACTTGAAGGGTGCGGTGTACTTGAAGGGTGCGGTGCACTTGAGGGTGCGGTGTACTTGAAGGGTGCGGTGTACTTGAAGGGTGCGGTGTACTTGAAGGGTGCGGTGTACTTGAAGGGTGCGCTGCACTTGAAGGGTGCGGTGTACTTGAAGGGTGCGCTGCACTTGAGGGTGCGGTGTACTTGAAGGGTGCGGTGTACTTGAAGGGTGCGGTGTACTTGAAGGGTGCGCTGTACTTGAAGGGTGCGGTGTACTTGAAGGGTGCGGTGTACTTGAAGGGTGCGCTGCACTTGAAGGGTGCGGTGTACTTGAAGGGTGCGCTGCACTTGAAGGGTGCGGTGTACTTGAAGGGTGCGGTGTACTTGAAGGGTGCGGTGTACTTGAAGGGTGCGCTGTACTTGAACGGTGCGGTGTACTTGAAGGGTGCGCTGCACTTGAAGGGTGCGGTGCACTTGAAGGGTGCGCTGCACTTGAAGGGTGCGGTGTACTTGAAGGGTGCGCTGCACTTGAAGGGTGCGGTGTACTTGAAGGGTGCGGTGTACTTGAAGGGTGCGGTGTACTTGAAGGGTGCGGTGTACTTGAAGGGTGCGGTGTACTTGAAGGGTGCGGTTTACTTGAAGGGTGCGCTGCACTTGAAGGGTGCGGTGTACTTGAAGGGTGCGGTGTACTTGAAGGGTGCGCTGTACTTGAAGGGTGCGCTGCACTTGAAGGGTGCGGTGTACTTGAAGGGTGCGGTGTACTTGAAGGGTGCGCTGTACTTGAAGGGTGCGCTGCACTTGAAGGGTGCGGTGTACTTGAAGGGTGCGGTGTACTTGAAGGGTGCGCTGTACTTGAAGGGTGCGCTGTACTTGAAGGGTGCGCTGCACTTGAAGGGTGCGGTGTACTTGAAGGGTGCGGTGTACTTGAAGGGTGCGCTGTACTTGAAGGGTGCGCTGCACTTGAAGGGTGCGCTGCACTTGAAGGGTGCGGTGTACTTGAAGGGTGCGGTGTACTTGAAGGGTGCGGTGTACTTGAAGGGTGCGCTGCACTTGAAGGGTGCGGTGTACTTGAAGGGTGCGGTGTACTTGAAGGGTGCGGTGTACTTGAAGGGTGCGCTGCACTTGAAGGGTACGCTGTACTTGAAGGGTGCGGTGTACTTGAAGGGTGCGGTGTACTTGAAGGGTGCGCTGTACTTGAAGGGTACGCTGTACTTGAAGGGTGCGGTGTACTTGAAGGGTGCGCTGCACTTGAAGGGTGCGGTGTACTTGAAGGGTGCGGTGTACTTGAAGGGTGCGGTGTACTTGAAGTGTACGCTGTACTTGAAGGGTGCGGTGTACTTGAAGGGTGCGGCGTACTTGAAGGGTGCGGTGTACTTGAAGGGTGCGGTGTACTTGAAGGGTGCGCTGCACTTGAAGGGTGCGGTGTACTTGAAGGGTACGCTGTACTTGAAGGGTGCGGTGTACTTGAAGGGTGCGCTGCACTTGAAGGGTGAGCTGCACTTGAAGGGTGCGGTGTACTTGAAGGGTGCGGTGTACTTGAAGGGTGCGGTGTACTTGAAGGGTGCGCTGCACTTGAAGGGTGCGGTGTACTTGAAGGGTACGCTGTACTTGAAGGGTGCGGTGTACTTGAAGGGTGCGGTGTACTTGAAGGGTGCGGTGTACTTGAAGGGTGCGCTGCACTTGAAGGGTGCGGTGTACTTGAAGGGTGCGGTGTACTTGAAGGGTGCGGTGTACTTGAAGGGTACGCTGTACTTGAAGGGTGCGGTGTACTTGAAGGGTGCGCTGCACTTGAAGGGTGCGGTGTACTTGAAGGGTGCGGTGTACTTGAAGGGTGCGGTGTACTTGAAAGGTGCGCTGTACTTGAAAGGTGCGGTGTACTTGAAGGGTACGCTGTACTTGAAGGGTGCGGTGTACTTGAAGGGTGCGGTGTACTTGAAGGGTGCGGTGTACTTGAAGGGTGCGGTGTACTTGAAGGGTGCGCTGCAATTGAAGGGTACGCTGTACTTGAAGGGTGCGGTGTACTTGAAGGGTGCGGTGTACTTGAAGGGTGCGGTGTACTTGAAGGGTACGCTGTACTTGAAGGGTGCGGTGTACTTGAAGGGTGCGCTGTACTTGAAGGGTGCGGTGTACTTGAAGGGTGCGGTGTACTTGAAGGGTGCGGTGTACTTGAAGGGTGCGGTGTACTTGAAGGGTGCGCTGCACTTCAAGGGTACGCTGTACTTGAAGGGTGCGGTGTACTTGAAGGGTGCGGTGTACTTGAAGGGTGCGGTGTACTTGAAGGGTACGCTGTACTTGAAGGGTGCGGTGTACTTGAAGGGTGCGCTGTACTTGAAGGGTGCGGTGTACTTGAAGGGTGCGCTGCACTTGAAGGGTGCGGTGTACTTGAAGGGTGCGGTGTACTTGAAGGGTACGGTGTACTTGAAGGGTGCGCTGCACTTGAAGGGTGAGCTGCACTTGAAGGGTGCGGTGTACTTGAAGGGTGCGGTGTACTTGAAGGGTGCGGTGTACTTGAAGGGTGCGCTGCACTTGAAGGGTGCGGTGTACTTGAAGGTGCGGTGTACTTGAAGGGTACGTTGTACTTGAAGGGTTACGCTGTACTTGAAGGGTGCGGTGTACTTGAAGGTGCGCTGCACTTGAAGGGTGCGGTGTACTTGAAGGGTGCGGTGTACTTGAAGGGTGCGGTGTACTTGAAGGGTGCGGTGTACTTGAAGGGTGCGGTGTACTTGAAGGGTGCGGTGTACTTGAAGGTGCGGTGTACTTGAAGGGTGCGGTGTACTTGAAGGGTACGCTGTACTTGAAGGGTGCGGTGTACTTGAAGGGTGCGTGTACTTGAAGGGTGCGTGTACTTGAAGGGTGCGGTGTACTTGAAGGGTGCGGTGTACTTGAAGGGTGCGGTGTACTTGAAAGGTGCGCTGTACTTGAAAGGTGCGGTGTACTTGAAGGGTACGCTGTACTTGAAGGGTGCGGTGTACTTGAAGGGTGCGGTGTACTTGAAGGGTGCGGTGTACTTGAAGGGTGCGGTGTACTTGAAGGGTGCGCTGCACTTGAAGGGTACGCTGTACTTGAACGGTGCGGTGTACTTGAAGGGTGCGGTGTACTTGAAGGGTGCGGTGTACTTGAAGGGTACGCTGTACTTGAAGGGTGCGGTGTACTTGAAGGGTGCGCTGTACTTGAAGGGTGCGGTGTACTTGAAGGGTGCGGTGTACTTGAAGGGTGCGGTGTACTTGAAGGGTGCGGTGTACTTGAAGGGTGCGCTGCACTTGGAGGGTACGCTGTACTTGAAGGGTGCGGTGTACTTGAAGGGTGCGGTGTACTTGAAGGGTGCGGTGTACTTGAAGGGTACGCTGTACTTGAAGGGTGCGGTGTACTTGAAGGGTGCGCTGTACTTGAAGGGTGCGGTGTACTTGAAGGGTGCGCTGCACTTGAAGGGTGCGGTGTACTTGAAGGGTGCGGTGTACTTGAAGGGTACGGTGTACTTGAAGGGTGCGCTGCACTTGAAGGGTGAGCTGCACTTGAAGGGTGCGGTGTACTTGAAGGGTGCGGTGTACTTGAAGGGTGCGGTGTACTTGAAGGGTGCGCTGCACTTGAAGGGTGCGGTGTACTTGAAGGGTGCGGTGTACTTGAAGGGTGCGGTGTACTTGAAGGGTACGCTGTACTTGAAGGGTGCGGTGTACTTGAAGGGTGCGCTGCACTTGAAGGGTGCGGTGTACTTGAAGGGTGCGGTGTACTTGAAGGGTGCGGTGTACTTGAAGGGTGCGCTGCACTTGAAGGGTGCGGTGTACTTGAAGGGTGTGCTGCACTTGAAGGGTGCGGTGTACTTGAGGGGTGCGCTGCACTTGAAGGGTGCGGTGTACTTGAAGGGTGCGGTGTACTTGAAGGGTGCGGTGTACTTGGAGGGTGCGGTGTACTTGAAGGGTGCGGTGTACTTGAAGGGTGCGGTGTACTTGAAGGGTACGCTGTACTTGAAGGGTGCGGTGTACTTGAAGGGTGCGGTGTACTTGAAGGGTGCGGTGTACTTGAAGGGTGCGCTGCACTTGAAGGGTACGCTGTACTTGAAGGGTGCGGTGTACTTGAAGGGTGCGGTGTACTTGAAGGGTGCGGTGTACTTGAAGGGTGCGCTGCACTTGAAGGATGCGGTGTACTTGAAGGGTGCGCTGCACTTGAAGGGTGCGGTGTACTTGAAGGGTGCGGTGTACTTGAAGGGTGCGCTGTACTTGAAGGGTGCGGTGTACATGAAGGGTGCGCTGCACTTGAAGGGTGCGGTGTACTTGAAGGGTGCGGTGTACTTGAAGGGTGCGGTGTACTTGAAGGGTGCGGTTTACTTGAAGGGTGCGCTGCACTTGAAGGGTGCGCTGCACTTGAAGGGTGCGGTGTACTTGAAGGGTGCGGTGTACTTGAAGGGTGCGCTGTACTTGAAGGGTGCGCTGCACTTGAAGGGTGCGGTGTACTTGAAGGGTGCGGTGTACTTGAAGGGTGCGCTGTACTTGAAGGGTGCGCTGTACTTGAAGGGTGCGCTGCACTTGAAGGGTGCGGTGTACTTGAAGGGTGCGGTGTACTTGAAGGGTGCGCTGTACTTGAAGGGTGCGCTGCACTTGAAGGGTGCGCTGCACTTGAAGGGTGCGGTGTACTTGAAGGGTGCGGTGTACTTGAAGGGTGCGGTGTACTTGAAGGGTGCGCTGCACTTGAAGGGTGCGGTGTACTTGAAGGGTGCGGTGTACTTGAAGGGTGCGGTGTACTTGAAGGGTACGCTGTACTTGAAGGGTGCGGTGTACTTGAAGGGTGCGCTGCACTTGAAGGGTGCGGTGTACTTGAAGGGTGCGGTGTACTTGAAGGGTGCGGTGTACTTGAAGGGTGCGCTGCACTTGAAGGGTGCGGTGTACTTGAAGGGTGTGCTGCACTTGAAGGGTGCGGTGTACTTGAGGGGTGCGCTGCACTTGAAGGGTGCGGTGTACTTGAAGGGTGCGGTGTACTTGAAGGGTGCGGTGTACATGAAGGGTGCGGTGTACTTGAAGGGTGCGGTGTACTTGAAGGGTACGCTGTACTTGAAGGGTGCGGTGTACTTGAAGGGTGCGGTGTACTTGAAGGGTGCGGTGTACTTGAAGGGTGCGCTGCACTTGAAGGGTACGCTGTACTTGAAGGGTGCGGTGTACTTGAAGGGTGCGGTGTACTTGAAGGGTGCGCTGTACTTGAAGGGTACGCTGTACTTGAAGGGTGCGGTGTACTTGAAGGGTGCGCTGCACTTGAAGGGTGCGGTGCACTTGAAGGGTGCGGTGTACTTGAAGGGTGCGGTGTACTTGAAGGGTACGCTGCACTTGAAGGGTGCGGTGTACTTGAAGGGTGCGGCGTACTTGAAGGGTGCGGTGTACTTGAAGGGTGCGGTGTACTTGAAGGGTGCGCTGTACTTGAAGGGTGCGGTGTACTTGAAGGGTGCGCTGCACTTGAAGGGTGAGCTGCACTTGAAGGGTGCGGTGTACTTGAAGGGTGCGGTGTACTTGAAGGGTGCGGTGTACTTGAAGGGTGCGCTGCACTTGAAGGGTGCGGTGTACTTGAAGGGTACGCTGTACTTGAAGGGTGCGGTGTACTTGAAGGGTGCGGTGTACTTGAAGGGTGCGGTGTACTTGAAGGGTGCGCTGCACTTGAAGGGTGCGGTGTACTTGAAGGGTGCGGTGTACTTGAAGGGTGCGGTGTACTTGAAGGGTACGCTGTACTTGAAGGGTGCGGTGTACTTGAAGGGTGCGCTGCACTTGAAGGGTGCGGTGTACTTGAAGGGTGCGGTGTACTTGAAGGGTGCGGTGTACTTGAAAGGTGCGGTTTACTTGAAGGGTGCGCTGCACTTGAAGGGTGCGGTGTACTTGAAGGGTGCGCTGCACTTGAAGGGTGCGGTGTACTTGAAGGGTGCGCTGCATTTGAAGGGTGCGGTGTACTTGAAGGGTGCGGTGTACTTGAAGGGTGCAGTGTACTTGAAGGGTGCGGTGTATTTGAAGGGTGCGGTGTACTTGAAGGGTACGCTGTACTTGAAGGGTGCGGTGTACTTGAAGGGTGCGCTGTACTTGAAGGGTGCGGTGTACTTGAAGGGTGCGCTGCACTTGAAGGGTGAGCTGCACTTGAAGGGTGCGGTGTACTTGAAGGGCGCGGTGTACTTGAAGGGTGCGCTGCACTTGAAGGGTGAGCTGCACGTGAAGGGTGCGGTGTACTTGAAGGGTGCGGTGTACTTGAAGGGTGCGGTGTACTTGAAGGGTGCGGTGTACTTGAAGGGTGCGCTGTACTTGAAGGGTGCGGTGTACTTGAAGGGTGCGCTGCACTTGAAGGGTGCGGTGTACTTGAAGGGTGCGGTGTACTTGAAGGGTGCGGTGTACTTGAAGGGTGCGGTGTACTTGAAGGGTGCGCTGCACTTGAAGGGTGCGGTGTACTTGAAGGGTGCGCTGCACTTGAGGGTGCGGTGTACTTGAAGGGTGCGGTGTACTTGAAGGGTGCGGTGTACTTGAAGGGTGCGCTGTACTTGAAGGGTGCGGTGTACTTGAAGGGTGCGGTGTACTTGAAGGGTGCGCTGCACTTGAAGGGTGCAGTGTACTTGAAGGGTGCGCTGCACTTGAAGGGTGCGGTGTACTTGAAGGGTGCGGTGTACTTGAAGGGTGCGGTGTACTTGAAGGGTGCGCTGTACTTGAAGGGTGCGGTGTACTTGAAGGGTGCGCTGCACTTGAAGGGTGCGGTGTACTTGAAGGGTGCGGTGTACTTGAAGGGTGCGGTGTACTTGAAGGGTGCGGTTTACTTGAAGGGTGCGCTGCACTTGAAGGGTGCGGTGTACTTGAAGGGTGCGGTGTACTTGAAGGGTGCGCTGTACTTGAAGGGTGCGCTGCACTTGAAGGGTGCGGTGTACTTGAAGGGTGCGGTGTACTTGAAGGGTGCGCTGTACTTGAAGGGTGCGCTGCACTTGAAGGGTGCGGTGTACTTGAAGGGTGCGGTGTACTTGAAGGGTGCGCTGTACTTGAAGGGTGCGCTGTACTTGAAGGGTGCGCTGCACTTGAAGGGTGCGGTGTACTTGAAGGGTGCGGTGTACTTGAAGGGTGCGGTGTACTTGAAGGGTGCGGTGTACTTGAAGGGTGCGGTGTACTTGAAGGGTGCGCTGCACTTGAAGGGTGCGCTGCACTTGAAGGGTGCGCTGTACTTGAAGGGTGCGCTGCACTTGAAGGGTGCGCTGCACTTGAAGGGTGCGCTGCACTTGAAGGGTGCGGTGTACTTGAAGGGTGCGGTGTACTTGAAGGGTGCGGTGTACTTGAAGGGTGCGCTGCACTTGAAGGGTGCGGTGTACTTGAAGGGTGCGGTGTACTTGAAGGGTGCGGTGTACTTGAAGGGTGCGCTGTACTTGAAGGGTGCGCTGCACTTGAAGGGTGCGCTGCACTTGAAGGCGTCCAACAAATACAGACTCCTCCAAAACCTTTAAAAACAAGTAATCACATTGCATTTCCATAAATATTCATCTGCAAATGAGGAGCCACTAACCCATGTACCTTTTGACTTTATGAACTTTCTGTAGAACATCACCACAGACAATAAAAGTCAAGGGTTCATGGAGAAGAGCCAATGGCACCTCAAGCATTTGAGGTGAATGGTTGGCAAAAACTGTATCCATTTTTTTAAAGCGTTGAGTTGTGAAATAACTGGGAGCCGATCACTTTAAGAGGATGAGAGACTTTTCTGTGGGAGATGATTCAACAACAGCCTTGACCTTCTAGTCATATGACCGTACTAGTGACCCATGACTAAGCCAATGTTATATGTATTTCAGTCTTGAGTATATTGTGGACTGTGAATGGAATGAATGTTACATGTCTGGAAAGCACTTTGGATGACTTATTGCTCAGGCCTTGCAGGGGACAAAATAGTCCTCCTGACTGCTTTCTTGCCTTAACACATTACTATTGATGTATGTCACTTCATTTTAGGTTCCATTCAAGGCGCTACACGAGACTGGATGATGTGGTCCAGTACGCAGCAGCCATCGCGCTCTGTTGCCTGAATACAAAGATTCCCTCCGCGACTTCACCACAAGGGTACTTCATCTTATTACTTATTTTGTTAGTTATTGATGGGCAATCCACATGTAGTTGGTGTCAAACAGAAATTTGTAGTACCCTAGACATGAATGCAGTTCAGTAACTTCAACACAATGTGATGCAGACCTATCAGGTCCTTATTGAAAAGTGGAGGAAGTCACGGAAAAGCAGGTCCTGGAAAGGAATCTATGTGTCAGCAATCCAGAAGCCCTTTCTTTTCCAGAAACAGGTATATACAAGATGGCCGACATACTAGTTAGTAATATATATGTGTGTGTGTGTGTGTGTGTAATATATATTTATATATATATATATATATATATATATATATACATTATACCATTCCTAATATACTGTACAAAAGCTTCACAGTTTGTGGCAGAGGCCAAGAACTGAAGTAGCCGTGGCAGCCATTAAGACTCCCATAGGGGACACCATCACAATTCGGCATAGCGAGCTGTGTACCCTGCGACCACATCTATGGCTAAATGGGGAGGTAATCAAGTTTGACTCGTATGTGCATTTCCTTAATTCATTAGATCCAAATATGTGGGTTGTCCCTTTTATTGCTGGGGACTTTTATTGCTGGGGACTGCAGATGTATATGTAATGATGCCATGTGTAATTTTGGCATAATTTCATCAAAATCTAACTTTTACAATACATACACATGTCCTTTTTCGAGAGAGGGAAGCCGTAGCCCGCTCAGCTCTTTCAGAGGTAATGCACAGAAGCAGAGCTTTGGTCAAACCTCTAACATCACTGTGATGCCTATTTTAAGTATAGAACCTAATGATGTGTGTGTGTGTGTGTGTGTGTGTGTGTGTGTGTAAGGCAAGGATTTCTGAAGTCTTCGGTCTTTTGCAGGTCAATTTTGAAGAGTATGATGGCATGTGTCAACATAAACAATGCTCATTGGAAGTTGTTGGTAAGATGTAAACAAATTGAGCAATTATGTTACAATACTATTCAATTATGTTCTAATATTATGTGTAAGATGCTGCCTTTTTATTTTTTAGTACATAAATGCCAGAAGCGACAAGGTGTACTTTGTTGATCCTGCACAGAGCCAAACTGAGCAGGAGGACTCAGATCGTGCAGCTAAAAGACTGAGGTCTGTGTGATGTCACTTTTTGTGTGAATTTCAAGTTTACAAATGTGAGTGCTTTCATTCCCCCTTGCAATTTTTTTTTTTAAATGTACAGTTGTAAATCATGACAACAGTTGTGTTGGAGGGCTTCCCAAACATTGTTTTAAGCAACAGAATATGCATCATATGCATGATATGCATGATATGCATGATATGCATCATATGCATCATATGCATGATATGCATCATATGCATCATATGCATCATATGCATGATATGCATCATATGCATCATATGCATCATATGCATCATATGCATCATATGCATCATATGCATCATATGCATCATATGCATCATATGCTCTCCTAGTTCCTGTAGCTCTCGTGCTGATGCGTTTTGAACCAGTGGAATGCTTTTTACGGAGCGTTTAGGACACAGTAAACCTGGATTTGTACCTGATTTTTCACAATAGCTTTTCAGGTGTTTTTTTATGAGCTGTAAATGAGAGCTCCTGGTCCAATCAGACTCTGAGGTTTCTTACAGTAGAACTGGAGGCTTCAGTGAGACTATCTGCTCAGATAAAGGGCCTCGTACATGTTTAGGACCAGCACAATGACCTTGGCCTTTTTTAAGTGTTAAGAAGCAGATAATTAAGTGTCATCCAGGTTTTTATCTCCTTCACACAAGTACTAAGTCCATCTCCTTGATGGCTCTGATCGGGTTCATTGATAAATACAGTGTAGTGTCCAGAGCAGTGGAAGTTCTGATAATGTGTGTTACAGTGAATACCTGAAAATGAGGAGGAATTCCTATTCCAAAATGGATTGGATAGGAAAGAAATGGCATGGAGCAGTTGTGGTGGTCTGCACAGCAACAACTGTGGAGTCTGGTGGTTCTGGGAACCTAACTATTTGAATGAATAGTGTGTAATTGTTTCATCCACATTCTGCCTTTACAATGTAGTTTGCCGAGTGAGTTTCCCCATTTTGTGACAATACTTCACACTTTCATACATGATTGAACACATGTAAGCAACAGGTGGCATGATCTATGATTATCCGAGGCTTTTTGTGATGTAGATGGCTAAAGAGCTGTAAAAGACTTTCCCTTTTGTCCAAGAGCTGCAGCTGGACACGTCCATCGTCCGAATGGCCAGTGCGAGGGAGAGTCTGCCACTGCAGATCATGAATCAATCTGGTTAGGATTTCTTATTTTGTATCTAAGATGAGAAGTGGGGATTGCTGCAATTGCAATTGGCTTGTTGTAATTCCGACATTTACATAAAGCTTGGAAATATGGTGGTTATTGAGGAGTTGTGTTCTGTCCTGAAATAACACTGATTTGCTGCTCTAAAAGCAATGTTTTTCTATTTTGTTTCTATTTAGAGGACAACGGCGATGAAGTATTTCCGTGGGTATGTATTATCAAACTGTAGTGAAATCTTGCTGAGGTGAAGGAATAATTCATATGGCTTATGGGTTGAAGGTGCAACGCTTGTGAAAGATGGTCCCACGACGCTTGTGAAAGATGGCGTCCCCATCGACCAACTGGAAAAAGTCCGGAGGGAACACTGGATGTGTCCATTTTGTAATGTACGGTAACGTATGGTGTGTGCCACAGGGGTCAGTACTTGGTCCAGTTCTGTTTCCTCTTTACATGCTGCCGTTAGGTCACATGATCAGGTCACAGGCATTAACTTCCACTGCTCTGCAGACGACACTCAGCTGTATTTAGCAATGAAACCTGATCAAGTGGACAGACTTAGTGCTTGTGTGAAGGAGATAAAAACCTGGATGCCACTAAATCATCTGCTTCTTAATCCTGAAAAAAGCCAAGGTTATTGTGGTGTGCCCAAAACGTCTACGAGACGCTTTATCTGAGCTGATAGTCTCACTGGACAATGTCCGTGTAGCCTCCAGTTCGACTCATTTTTGCTACTCATTTTCATTATCATCCAAACAGAGCTCTTCGCTCTCAAAATGCTGGCCTTCTGGTGGTCCCAAGAGTCTCTAAAAGCACAGTAGGAGGTAGAGCCTTCTGGTGGTCCCAAGAGTCTCTAAAAGCACAGTAGGAGGTAGAGCCTTCTGGTGGTCCCAAGAGTCTCTAAAAGCACAGTAGGAGGTAGAGCCTTCTGGTGGTCCCAAGAGTCTCTAAAAGCACAGTAGGAGGTAGAGCCTTCTGGTGGTCCCAAGAGTCTCTAAAAGCACAGTAGGAGGTAGAGCCTTCTGGTGGTCCCAAGAGTCTCTAAAAGCACAGAAGGAGGTAGAGCCTTCTGGTGGTCCCAAGAGTCTCTAAAAGCACAGAAGGAGGTAGAGCTCCTGTCCTTGTTAAAGAGGCCGACACAGTCTCTTCATTTAAGTCTCGGCTTAAAACGTTCCTCTTTGAAATGACTTATGGTCAGACCAGTTATAACAGAAATATAAGTTTCAGCTCCGCTGCCCTAGCAGCAACTGTGCTGGGGGAAGTATGGCAGCTTGAGCTCTGTCCTCTTCTTCTGACTTATTCGATCAACAATATTTAATTTCACTTGCAAACTGTTCATTGCCTTTTCTTCTTCTCCCACTTCCCCTCCAGGAGTGGAAGAGGCTCATCAATGACCTGTGGAACCAGATGCTCCTCAACTCTCTGGTTCTCCTCCTGAGTGGCTCCACCTCCACTCTCTGTCTCCTTCACGTTCATCTGTCCGTCTGAGGGAGTCAGATCTCTGCTTCACCGCGGAACTCCTCCAGGTTTCTACTTTTTCCCAAAGAGGTTTTTTAGTTTTTCCTGGCCGAGAAGGAGGAGGACGGGGGACGCTGCGACATTTGACAATATCCTATGTATGTTGTGAAATCTGTTTTTGACAGTCACCCTTTGAGGCAACCTTTGTTCTGATTTCAGGCGTTGCAAAAATAAAGTGAATTGAAATTGAAGTAATAAATCTGATCATTGTGTATATATGCCAGATTGAAGTTTCTCGTACTCGTAAGTGCGAGCTGCCATTACGGAGAAGCCATCAGTTGATTAGGTTGTGAATATGACTGATCTGTTGCATCATCTGTTGAAGATCCTCTGACCTAAACTAGGCATAAATATCATGTTTTCGGATGTCTTTTAGCAGACATTTCAAATCGATACACCTATATGAGCTATCCATATTTATACTATTTTTGATTAATATAAAATGTAAGTGTCTAATTTCCTGCTGCACATGCAAGTGAGTGAACAAGGGTAATGAAGTTTCAAACATGTGGTAGCCTTATCGCAAGTAGAAGGTATCAAGTGGCTAATAGCAGATGAGGAACCATAATAAGACCTATCAACTACCCACGCTATGTGAATTGTCCAGCAAAAGATGAAAGATGTTAAAGATTGGTGAGACAATGCCAAGTGAAGAGGCTGTAGTAGACCCCAGGACAATAAAAGCCATGATATGTGTACAGGGACAGGTCATTTAACAAATCTCATTGCGTAGATACTTTGGAGTTCAAATGGACTTGGTATGAGCATGTCAGATGTATGTGTACAACAATAAATAAACTGCTGTGAGTTCTTGGAAGATTAAAGGTGTTTGCATAAAGTAAAGTATAAAGCTAGTATACAATCTGTGCTGGTTTGGTTTAGTCAGTTTATTCTGAAACTTGACTAAAGTTTATTACTATTCCTACTGTGGTGGATTGATGCAGCAGACTGGGATGATCATCGGTGTGTCCACCTCTGTCGGCCTGTGTGACAGGTGAGCAAATCTCTATGGGGCTTGATTTGATTTTGTTTATAAGCCATTTAGAAGCCATTTGATGTTGTTTGTAAGAGTTCTTCTATTAAGAGTGTTTATTAAACTTCCTATAAGTTATCTGTCCTTTTCCTCTGTATCTACCTGCGTTGCAACAACGAAATTTCCCCATGTGTGGACATTAAAGGCATATGTTATCTGATCTTATTGTCCACAGGGCGTGGCGCTGCTCACTATTAGCAAGTGATAAGAGTATCTTTCCTGAGAAAAAAGACCCATTATGACAATCAAATATATATATTCACCTGTATAACGTAAAATTAAGTAAAAAGAGGATGAAGAAGTAATGGAAATGTAATTGAAATGTAATGCAATAAAAATGAGCGTTTATTGTCTATTTCCCAATCAGATGTATTATATTGGATTGTTGTAATAATTTCAGGGCTTTGTCTGTGATTTATCCATAAATATAAATAAGATTTGTAATTGTTATTACACCGTAAAAGAGCCTGTTTTAAAGTGGCAGTGCGGCCGAACAAAATGGGCTTTTACTGTAAAAATCCACGGCCAATGGGTCAATCTTTCTAGGACATGTTGAGAGTCATGTCCACTATGTGTCCAAATGGGAATTATTATTCTCAAATTGGGAATTGTGTTGTTATTACAATGTAAAAGTGCTTGTTTCACTATTGATGAAATGCATTATTATTATTATTATAATTGATACTAATAATACTAATAATAGATATTATCATTGCCTAAGGCCCAAAGTCACTGGGATAGGCTCCAGTCACCCGCGACCCCAAAAAGGGAACAAGCGGTAGAAAATGGATGGATGGATGGATATCATCATTATTATCATCATCATCATCATTATTATCATCATCATCATCATCATCATCATCATCATTATTATATGTATTTATCTGATTGGGACAGTGTATGTTAATGAACATACATGACATACATTCGTCTGTAATACATATGAGAGTGTGTGGAATGTATCAAATATTATTTATACAACACATCTTTACAAAAATACATTAAACACAACAGCTTCAGCTTAGTAATGCATAATATCTTTTGGTAAAATTATTATTGACACATGTACTAGAACGTGGCATAATTGAACTTCTTTTTTGACGAGCAATCATTTGTCAAGGTGCTTAACGCGCCCAGAAGACTTAAAAGATCGATGAAATAGCGGTTGTATCGTTCCGTGGTGAATTTCATAAGCAGGGCGAAGATGGTATTGAAAACAAGCGCACCCGATCTCCCGAGCGGGATAGAGATCGCAAAAGGAGGCAGGCTAACACCCAGCTAACAGCAAGCTAACACCCAGCTAACACTCAGCTAACACTCAGCTAACACCCGGCTAACACCCAGCTAACACCCGGCTAACAGCAAGCTAACACCCAGCTAACACCCGGCTAACACCTGGCTAACAGCAAGCTAACATCCAGCTAACACCCGGCTAACAGCAAGCTAACAGCAGGCTAACTTTTTTTTTTTTTAACGGCTTATAGAACCTCTGTTTTTAATTTTTTTTTAATCTTACATCATATGAAATACAAAATAATTCGCAGCAGGCTAACACCCAGCTAACAGCAGGCTAACTTTTTTATTGTGGCTTATAGAACCTCTATTTTTTCTGTTTTTTTTATTTTACATCATATGAAATACAAAATAATTAACAGCAGGCTAACACCCAGCTAACACCCAGCTAACACCCAGCTAACACCCAGCTAACAGCAGGCTCACGGCAGGCTAACATCCGCTAACTCCAGGCTAACATCCGCTAACTCCAGGCTAACACACCGAGCCCCACGGAGCCCGCAAACGACACACTTTTCACGGGATAAAACATGAGCTCTCCCCCGGGACATTTGTTCTGATCCAAGCCGAGCCTCAGTGCAGTAAGTCCCGCTGTTTATGTGAAGTTTGACTCGGGTCTGGCGCGACAGTGACGGGTTTACGGGAGCTAACGTAGCATTAGCCTGATGACGTGACGCGCGGGTTAGCCGTGTTTACACTTTCAAACGCGGCCGGGTTTTAAGTGTCTTAGAAGTAGTTTTGCTCAACCAGCGGCTCGTCCTTATTCACACTGAAATATATGGTTTATTTGAGCTTAATACGTTTGGATTTGAGGATTCAATGGCTACATTAGCTTTAGCAACAATTAAACGTTCTGAGGCGACGTTTTCTTTATACTTTATTTAAATTACAGCCCGTTTGCTGCGTTTCCTGTTTGTAGAACTAAACCAGGACTAAACCAGGTCTGGACCAGGACTAGACCAGGACTAAACCAGGACCAGGTCTGGACCAGGACTAAACCAGGACTAAACCAGGTCTGGACCAGGACTGGACAAGGTCTGGACCAGGACTAAACCAGGTCTGGACCAGGACTAAACCAGGACCAGGTCTGGACCAGGACTAGACCAGGTCTGGACCAGGTCTGGACCAGGACTAGACCAGGACTAGACCAGGTCTGGACCAGGTCTGGACCAGGACTAGACCAGGTCTGGACCAGGTCTGGACCAGGACTAAACCAGGACTAAACCAGGTCTGGACCAGGTCTGGACCAGGACTGGACCAGGTCTGGACCAGGACCAGGACTAAACCAGGTCTGGACCAGGACTAAACCAGGTCTGGACCAGGACTAAACCAGGACTAAACCAGGACTGAACCAGGTCTGGACCAGGACTAGACTAGGTCTGGACCAAGTCTGGACCAGGACTAAACCAGGTCTGGACCAGGACTAAACCAAGTCTGGACCAGGACTAGACCAGGACTAAACCAGGTCTGGACCAGGACTAAACCAGGTCTGGACCAGGACTAAACCAAGTCTGGACCAGGACTAAACCAAGTCTGGACCAGGACTAAACCAAGTCTGGACCAGGACTAAACCAAGTCTGGACCAGGACTAAACCAAGTCTGGACCAGGAATAAACCAGGTCTGGACCAGGACTAAACCAGGTCTGGACCAGGACTAAACCAGGTCTGGACCAGGACTAAACCAGGTCTGGACCAGGACTAAACCAAGTCCAAGGTCAGAGCGGAGAACGTTCTGGACACATTAGTTTGTCGCTCTGTTTCGATCCTCAGGAAATGACATCATCATCAGGTTGTCTTCCCTCAGCAGAGTCAGTGTGTGTGGAGCCATGTGTCCGGGGCCCCTGCTCTGAGGGCCCCAGCGCCGAGGCCCCGGGCGGAGGATGGCAGGAGAGCTGTTCCCCTCCCAGAAGCCCCCCGAGAGCAGCAGCAGCAGCAGCAGCAGCAGCAGCAGCAGCAGCAGCAGCAGCAGCGTCCTGCAGACCCTCAGCCTCAGCATCAGCAGCTCCAGTGCAGCCTCCAGTGCAGCCAGCGGGGGCAGCGCAGGGGCAGGAAGCAGCTGGCAGGGCCTGTTCCCCACCATCAGGGAGAGGTAAGAACACCTACAGAGCACCTACAGAGCACCTACAGCACCCACAGAGCTCCATCAGGGAGAGGTAAGAGCTCAGAAAATCTTACAACAAACACAAAAAAGTACAAAAATGTGAAGAAAAAGCTAGCTTTAGCCATGCCCCTCACACACTAGGTTTAGACACGCCCCTCACACACACTAGCTTTAGCCACGCCCCTCACACACTAGGTTTAGACACGCCCCTCACACACACTAGCTTTAGCCACGCCCCTCACACACTAGGTTTAGACACGCCCCTCACACACACTAGCTTTAGCCACGCCCCTCACACACACTAGCTTTAGCCATGCCCCTCACACACACTAGCTTTAGCCACGCCCCTCACACACACTAGCTTTAGCCACGCCCCTCACACACACTAGCTTTAGCCACGCCCCTCACACACACTAGCTTTAGCCATGCCCCTCACACACACTAGCTTTAGCCACGCCCCTCACACACACTAGCTTTAGCCACGCCCCTCACACACACTAGCTTTAGCCACGCCCCTCACACACACTAGCTTTAGCCACGCCCCTCACACACACTAGCTTTAGCCACGCCCCTCACACACACTAGCTTTAGCCACGCCCCTCACACACACTAGCTTTAGCCACGCCCCTCACACACTAGCTTTAGCCACGCCCCTCACACGCACTAGCTTTAGCCACGCCCCTCACACGCACTAGCTTTAGCCACGCCCCTCACACACTAGCTTTAGCCACGCCCCTCACACACACTAGCTTTAGCCACGCCCCTCAGACACACTAGCTTTAGCCACGCCCCTCACACACTAGCTTTAGCCACGCCCCTCACACACACTAGCTTTAGCCACGCCCCTCAGACACACTAGCTTTAGCCACGCCCCTCACACACTAGCTTTAGCCACGCCCCTCACACACTAGCTTTAGCCACGCCCCTCACACACACTAGCTTTAGCCACGCCCCTCACACACACTAGCTTTAGCCACGCCCCTCACACACTAGCTTTAGCCACGCCCCTCAGACACACTAGCTTTAGCCACGCCCCTCACACACTAGCTTTAGCCACGCCCCTCACACGCACTAGCTTTAGCCACGCCCCTCACACGCACTAGCTTTAGCCACGCCCCTCACACGCACTAGCTTTAGCCACGCCCCTCACACTCTCTAGCTTTAGCCACGCCCCTCACACACACTCGCTTTAGCCACGCCCCTCACACTCTAGCTTTAGGGGGGGATCGGGGCCGGTCTGGGGACCGCTCTGAGCTTGAACTGTGTTCACAGGAACTCGGTCATGTTCAACAATGAGATGATGGCAGACGTGCACTTTGTGGTGGGGCCTCCAGGAGGAACACAGAGGGTCCCGGGACACAAGGTACTGAACCTGAACCAGGACTAGGACTAGACCAGGACTAGACCAGGACCAGGCGGGGGTGAGGCGGGGTGACGAGGGGTGATGTGGGGGGTGAGGCGGGGTGACGAGGGGTGAGGCGGGGTGAGGCGGGGGTGGCGAGGGGTGAGGCTGAGTGAGGTGGAGTTAGACGGGGGTGACGAGGAGTGAGGTGGGGTGAGGAGGGGTGAGGAGGGGTGACGAGGGGTGAGGTGGAGTGACGAGGGGTGAGGTGGAGTGACGAGGGGTGAGGTGGAGTGACGAGGGGTGAGGTGGAGTGAGGTTGTGTAAAACAAAAGTAGTTTCCTGCCGTAAAGTGTGGGCTTTACAGCAGTAAATGTTCATGTGTCACACGGAGGAGAGAGAATAATAATGGGCTCCAAATGTAAAGCGCTGATCAAACTATGAGAGCAACATGTGATCAATGATCTGGAGGCCACGCCCGGTTCCCATCGAGTCTGAAACCACGTGACCAGGACATCCCTGCTCCTAGCTCCTAGCTCCTAGCTCCTAGCTCCTAGCTCTTAGCTCTTAGCTCTTAGCTCTTAGCTCTTAGCTCTTAGCTCCTAGCTCCTAGCTCCTAGCTCCTAGCTCTTAGCTCTTAGCTCTTAGCTCTTAGCTCTTAGCTCTTAGCTCCTAGCTCCTAGCTCCTAGCTCCTAGCTCTTAGCTCCTAGCTCCTAGCTCTTAGCTCTTAGCTCTTAGCTCTTAGCTCCAGCTCCTTGTCTGAAGTGTGTTGTCTCTGCAGTACGTTCTGGCTGTGGGCAGCTCTGTGTTCCATGCCATGTTCTATGGAGAACTGGCAGAAGACCAGGAGGAGATCCGGATCCCTGACGTGGAGCCGCCTTCTTTCCTGGCCATGTTGAAGTAGGTCGGAGCGTGCGCCGCTCGGGACAGATGAATAAACGTGTTAAGAACTGTTGCTCTTGTTTCCTCAGGTACATTTACTGTGACGAGATCGACCTTTGCGCAGACACCGTTTTGGCGACTCTTTACGCTGCAAAGAAGTACATCGTCCCTCACTTGGCGCGCGCCTGCGTGAACTTCCTGGAGACGAGCCTGAGTGCCAAGAACGCCTGTGTGCTTCTGTCTCAGAGCTGTTTGTTCGAGGAGCCCGAGCTGACGGAGCGGTGCTGGGAGGTGATCGACGCTCAGGCCGAGCTGTCACTCAAGTCTGAGGGTTTCTGTGACATCGACACGGCGACGCTGGAGAGCATCCTGCAGCGCGAGACGCTCAACGCCAAAGAGATGGTGGTGTTCGAGGCAGCGCTGAGCTGGGCCGAGGCCGAGTGCGGGCGCCAGGACCTGGAGCCCAGCATCGAGAACAAGAGGCGGGTCCTGGGCAAAGCCATCTACATGATCCGCGTGCCCACCATGGGCCTGGACGACTTCGCCAACGGAGCGGCGCAGTCCGGCGTCCTCACGCTCACCGAGACCAACGACATCTTCCTCTGGTACACGGCGGCCAACAAACCCGAGCTCCTGTTCTGCACCAAACCTCGCAAAGGCCTGGCGCCGCAGCGCTGCCACCGCTTCCAGTCCTGCGCCTACCGCAGTAACCAGTGGCGGTACAGGGGGCGCTGCGACAGCATCCAGTTCGCCGTGGACAAGCGCGTGTTCATTGCCGGCTTCGGTCTGTACGGCTCCAGCTGCGGCTCGGCCGAGTACAGCGCTCGCATCGAGCTGAAGCGCCAGGGCGTGGCCATGGCACATCGACTCATCAAGTACTTCTCCGACGGCTCGTCCAGCACGTTCCCCGTGTTCTTTGACCATCCGGTCCAGATCGAGGCCGACACCTTCTACACGGCCAGCGTCGTCCTGGACGGAAACGAGCTCAGCTACTTCGGACAAGAAGGAATGACCGAGGTCCAGAGCGGCAGGGTCACCTTCCAGTTCCAGTGTTCTTCTGACAGCACCAACGGCACCGGAGTGCAGGGGGGCCAGATCCCAGAGCTCATCTTCTACGCCTGACCCCTGACCTCTGACCCTTCTGACCGCACCGGAGTGCAGGGGGGCCAGATCCCAGAGCTCATCTTCTACGCCTGACCCCTGACCTCTGACCCTTCTGACCGCACCGGAGTGCAGGGGGGCCAGATCCCAGAGCTCATCTTCTACGCCTGACCCCTGACCTCTGACCCTTCTGACAGCACCGGAGTGCAGGGGGGCCAGATCCCAGAGCTCATCTTCTACGCCTGACCCCTGACCTCTGACCCTTCTGACCGCACCGGAGTGCAGGGGGGCCAGATCCCAGAGCTCATCTTCTACGCCTGACCCCTGACCTCTGACCCTTCTGACCGCACCGGAGTGCAGGGGGGCCAGATCCCAGAGCTCATCTTCTACGCCTGACCCCTGACCTCTGACCCTTCTGACAGCACCGGAGTGCAGGGGGGCCAGATCCCAGAGCTCATCTTCTACGCCTGACCCCTGACCTCTGACCTCTTTACCACACCTGTAGGTGGGACTTTCTCAGTCTTAAACAAACTGAAGTGTTTCTGTAAAAAACATGAGACTTTTCCTTTTCAAAGACTAAAAATGATCCAAACCTTTTTTCTAATTTAAATGTTACATTATTATTATTATTATTATTATTATTATTATTATTAACCTGAAATATATATTTTTAAATGACATTTCAATGTTTTTGTGAAAATCTGGGAAGGCAGCGCTTGATCTTAGACCTGGTTTAGACCTGGTTTAGACCTGGTTTAGACCTGGTTTAGTCCTGGTTTAGACCTGGTTTAGTCCTGGTTTAGACCTGGTTTAGACCTGGTTTAGACCTGGTTTAGTCCTGGTTTAGACCTGGTTTAGTCCTGGTTTAGACCTGGTTTAGACCTGGTTTAGACCTGGTTTAGACCTGGTTTAGTCCTGGTTTAGTCCTGGTTTAGACCTGGTTTAGACCTGGTTTAGACCTGGTTTAGTCCTGGTTTAGACCTGGTTTAGACCTGGTTTAGTCCTGGTTCAGACCTGGTTTAGACCTGGTTTAGTCCTGGTTCAGACCTGGTTTAGACCTGGTTTAGTCCTGGTTCAGACCTGGTTTAGACCTGGTTTAGTCCTGGTTTAGACCTGGTTTAGTCCTGGTTTAGACCTGGTTTAGACCTGGTTTAGTCCTGGTTTAGACCTGGTTTAGACCTTGTTTAGTCCTGGTTTAGTCCTGGTTTAGACCTGGTTTAGACCTGGTTTAGACCTGGTTTAGACCTTGTTTAGACCTGGTTTAGACCTGGTTTAGACCTGGTTTAGTCCTGGTTTAGACCTGGTTTAGTCCTGGTTTAGACCTGGTTTAGACCCGGTTCTGGTTTAGTCTCTTGTCTGTTTGTCTGGATCTGAATGTGAGATTGTGGCCTTAAACTGTGTTAAATAAAAACATATTTTACTCATTTCAAGTGTAATTTGATCTTATTCTTATCCAAAACAATCCTTCAAGTACTTCAAGTACTTCAAGTACTTCACGGCAGTTTGTCTTTTGTATTCTCTTATTATAATAGATCAGTCTGACCATATTTTTCAACGTCATTAAAACATGTATAAATAAAATAAATCGAGATGAATAAATGACAAATATAATCAAGAGAATATTCAATAAACAAATGCGGGGTTTTTCGCGTTTGTAGTTTGTCCCTTTGCGCGCTCCGTCATGTAAACAAACCAGAGTCCACTTCCGCCTCAGCTTCCTGCTTCCAGGTTCTGGTTCTGGTTCCTCTCTACGCCGCTTCTCTGTGGAACATGCACCGGCTCCAGGTCCTCTCGGGACACCTCCGTCCTCCAGGCCTGTCCCCGGGGCCCGGAGCAGCTTCACCCGGGATCAGGAGCTCCGAGTGCGGCGCCGCGGCCTCCGAAAGCCCCGACGACGTGGTGATCGTCCACGGACTGAGGACCGCGATCGGGAAGGCCAAAAGAGGCTCTTTCAAGGTCCTGGTTTAGACCTGGTTTAGTCCTGGTTTAGTCCTGGTTTAGACCTGGTTTAGTCCTGGTTTAGACCTGGTTTAGTCCTGGTTTGGACCTGGTTTAGTCCTGGTTTAGTCCTGGTTTAGTCCTGGTTTAGTCCTAGTTTAGACCTGGTTTAGTCCTGGTTTGGACCTGGTTTAGTCCTGGTTTAGTCCTGGTTTAGTCCTGGTTTAGTCCTAGTTTAGACCTGGTTTAGTCCTGGTTTAGTCCTGGTTTAGACCTGGTTTAGTCCTGGTTTAGACCTGGTTTAGACCTGGTTTAGTCCTGGTTTAGTCCTGGTTTAGACCTGGTTTAGACCTGGTTTAGTCCTGGTTTAGTCCTGGTTTAGACCTGGTTCATTGTTTGTTTCAGGACACGACTCCAGACGAGCTGCTCAGTGCTGTGATGAAAGCCGTTCTCTCAGACCTCAACCTGAGTCCAGACAAACTGGGAGACATCTGTGTGGGTAAGAACTGGAGCGGGACTAAAGCGGGACTAAAGCGGGACTAAAGCGTGACTAAAGCGGGACTAAAGCGTGACTAAAGCGTGACTAAAGCGGGACTAAAGCGGGACTAAAGCGGGACTAAAGCGGGTCTAAAGCGGGACTAAAGCGGGACTAAAGCGTGACTAAAGCGGGACTAAAGCGGGACTAAAGCGGGACTAAAGCGGGACTAAAGCGGGTCTAAAGCGGGACTAAAGCGGGACTAAAGCGGGACTAAAGCGGGACTAAAGCGGGACTAAAGCGGGTCTAAAGCGGGACTAAAGCGGGACTAAAGCGGGACTAAAGCGGGTCTAAAGCGGGACTAAAGCGGGTCTAAAGCGGGACTAAAGCGGGACTAAAGCGGGTCTAAAGCGGGACTAAAGCGGGTCTAAAGCGGGACTAAAGCGGGACTAAAGCGGGTCTAAAGCGGGACTAAAGCGGGACTAAAGCGGGACTAAAGCGTGACTAAAGCGTGACTAAAGCGTGACTAAAGCGGGACTAAAGCGGGTCTAAAGCGGGACTAAAGCGGGACTAAAGCGGGTCTAAAGCGGGACTAAAGCGGGTCTAAAGCGGGACTAAAGCGGGACTAAAGCGGGACTAAAGCGGGTCTAAAGCGGGTCTAAAGCGGGACTAAAGCGGGACTAAAGCGGGACTAAAGCGGGACTAAAGCGGGTCTAAAGCGGGACTAAAGCGGGACTAAAGCGGGTCTAAAGCGGGACTAAAGCGGGACTAAAGCGGGACTAAAGCGGGTCTAAAGCGGGACTAAAGCGGGTCTAAAGCGGGACTAAAGCGGGACTAAAGCGGGTCTAAAGCGGGTCTAAAGCGGGACTAAAGCGGGACTAAAGCGGGTCTAAAGCGGGACTAAAGCGGGACTAAAGCGGGACTAAAGCGGGTCTAAAGCGGGACTAAAGCGGGACTAAAGCGGGTCTAAAGCGGGACTAAAGCGGGACTAAAGCGGGTCTAAAGCGGGACTAAAGCGGGACTAAAGCGGGACTAAAGCGGGTCTAAAGCGTGACTAAAGCGTGACTAAAGCGGGACTAAAGCGGGACTAAAGCGGGACTAAAGCGGGTCTAAAGCGGGACTAAAGCGGGTCTAAAGCGGGACTAAAGCGGGACTAAAGCGGGACTAAAGCGGGTCTAAAGCGGGACTAAAGCGGGACTAAAGCGGGTCTAAAGCGGGACTAAAGCGGGACTAAAGCGGGACTAAAGCGGGTCTAAGCGGGACTAAAGCGGGACTAAAGCGGGACTAAAGCGGGTCTAAAGCGGGACTAAAGCGGGACTAAAGCAGGTCTAAAGCAGGTCTAAAGCAGGACTAAAGCAGGACTAAAACAGGTGTAAAGCAGGACTAAAGCAGGACTAAAGCAGGACTAAAGCAGGTCTAAAGCAGGACTAAAGCAGGACTAAAGCAGGTCTAAAGCAGGTCTAAAGCAGGACTAAAGCAGGACTAAAGCAGGTGTAAAGCAGGACTAAAGCAGGACTAAAGCAGGACTAAAGCGGGTCTAAAGCGGGACTAAAGCGGGACTAAAGCGGGACTAAAGCGGGACTAAAGCGGGTCTAAAGCGGGACTAAAGCAGGTCTAAAGCAGGTCTAAAGCAGGACTAAAGCAGGACTAAAGCAGGACTAAAGCAGGACTAAAGCAGGACTAAAGCGGGACTAAAGCGGGACTAAAGCAGGTCTAAAGTGGGTCTAGAGCGGGAGCTGCTTTAATCGTGTCTCATGTTCTTTGTGTTCAGGTAACGTGCTTCAGCCTGGAGCCGGCGCCGTCATGGCCCGAGTCGCCCACTTCCTCAGGTCAGAGCCTCAGGTCAGAGCCTCAGGTCAGAGCCTCAGGTCAGAGCCTCAGGTCAGAGCTTCAGGTCAGAGCCTCAGGTCAGAGCTTCAGGTCAGAGCCTCAGGTCAGAGCCTCAGGTCAGAGCTTCAGGTCAGAGCCTCAGGTCAGAGCCTCAGGTCAGAGCCTCAGGTCAGAGCCTCAGGTCAGAGCTTCAGGTCAGAGCCTCAGGTCAGAGCTTCAGGTCAGAGCCTCAGGTCAGAGCCTCAGGTCAGAGCCTCAGGTCAGAGCCTCAGGTCAGAGCCTCAGGTCAGAGCCTCAGGTCAGAGCTTCAGGTCAGAGCTTCAGGTCAGAGCCTCAGGTCAGAGCTTCAGGTCAGAGCCTCAGGTCAGAGCCTCAGGTCAGAGCCTCAGGTCAGAGCTTCAGGTCAGAGCCTCAGGTCAGAGCCTCAGGTCAGAGCCTCAGGTCAGAGGCAGATAGTGCATTGACGTCTAGAAACGCTCAAACATGGGAAAGAATCAGTCTAAAAGTGATGTGTCCTGGAGACGCCCGTCACTATGGCAACGTCACATACATATGGGAATAAGTGTGGACCAGTGTGGGCCAATAGAACTCCTCACCCTCTCATCTCCTCTTCCTCGCTTCCTCTCCTCCTCTTCCTCTCCTCCTCTCCCCCCTCTTCCTCTCTTCCTCTCTTCCTCTCCTCTCTTCCTCGCTTCCTCCTCTTCCTCTCTTCCTCTCTTCCTCTCTTCCTCTCCTCTTCCTCTCCTCCTCTCTTCCTCTCCTCCTCTCCTCTCTTCCTCTCCTCCTCTCCTCCTCTTCCTCTCCTCCTCTCCCCCCTCTTCCTCTCTTCCTCTCTTCCTCTTCCTCTCCTCTTCCTGGCTTCCTCTTCTCCTCTTCCTCTCTTCCTCTCTTCCTCCTCTCCTCCTCTCCTCTCCTGCTCTCCCCCCTCTTCCTCTCTTCCTCTCCTCTCTTCCTCGCTTCCTCCTCTTCCTCTCTTCCTCTCTTCCTCTCCTCTTCCTCTCCTCCTCTCCTCTCTTCCTCTCCTCTTCCTCTCCTCCTCTCCTCCTCCTCCTCCTCCTCTTCCTCTCCTCCTCTCCTCTCTTCCTCTCCTCTTCCTCTCCTCTCCTCCTCCTCCTCTTCCTCTCCTCCTCTCCTCTCTTCCTCTCCTCCTCTCCTCTCTTCCTCTCCTCTCTTCCTGGCTTCCTCTCCTCCTCTTCCTCTCCTCCTCTCCCCCCTCTTCCTCTCTTCCTCTCTTCCTCTCCTCCTCTCCTCCTCTTCCTCTCCTCCTCTTCCTCTCCTCCTCTTTTTTTTTTATCTGTGCCTGATACTCTTGGTTCTTGGTTCTTACAGTGAGTTCCCTGATAAGGTTCCTGTCTACACCGTGAACCGTCAGTGCTCCTCTGGCCTTCAGGCGCTGCTCAACATCGCAGGTACCACACTGTCACCATGGTTACCACACTGTCGCCACACTGTCACCATGGTCACCACACTGTCACCATGGTCACCACACTGTCACCATGGTTACCACACTGTCGCCACACTGTCACCATGGTCACCACACTGTCACCACACTGTCACCATGGTCACCACACTGTCACCATGGTTACCACACTGTCACCATGGTCACCACACTGTCACCATGGTTACCACACTGTCACCATGGTTACCACACTGTCGCCACACTGTCACCATGGTTACCACACTGTCACCACACTGTCACCATGGTCACCACACTGTCACCACACTGTCACCATGGTCACCACACTGTCACCATGGTTACCACACTGTCACCATGGTCACCACACTGTCACCACACTGTCACCATGGTCACCACACTGTCACCACACTGTCACCATGGTCACCACACTGTCACCACACTGTCACCACACTGTCACCATGGTCACCACACTGTCACCACACTGTCACCATGGTCACCACACTGTCACCACACTGTCACCATGGTCACCACACTGTCACCACACTGTCACCACACTGTCACCACACTGTCACCATGGTCACCACACTGTCACCACACTGTCACCATGGTTACCACACTGTCACCATGGTTACCACACTGTCACCATGGTCACCACACTGTCACCATGGTTACCACACTGTCACCATGGTCACCACAATGTCACCATGGTTACCACACTGTCACCATGGTCACCACACTGTCACCATGGTCACCACACTGTCACCATGGTCACCACACTGTCACCATGGTCACCACACTGTCACCATGGTTACCACACTGTCACCATGGTCACCACACTGTCACCATGGTCACCACACTGTCACCATGGTCACCACACTGTCACCATGGTCACCACACTGTCACCATGGTCACCACACTGTCACCATGGTCACCACACTGTCACCATGGTCACCACACTGTCACCATGGTCACCACACTGTCACCATGGTCACCACACTGTCACCATGGTCACCACACTGTCACCATGGTTACCACACTGTCACCATGGTCACCACACTGTCACCATGGTTACCACACTGTCACCACACTGTCACCATGGTCACCACACTGTCACCACACTGTCACCATGGTCACCACACTGTCACCATGGTTACCACACTGTCACCACACTGTCACCATGGTCACCACACTGTCACCACACTGTCACCATGGTCACCACACTGTCACCACACTGTCACCATGGTCACCACACTGTCACCACACTGTCACCACACTGTCACCATGGTCACCACACTGTCACCATGGTTACCACACTGTCACCATGGTTACCACACTGTCACATACTTTTACATTTTCAGTTAAAATGAATCAATTTGACCATAATTATTTTTCATAGCCAATATTGTATTGAGTAATTAAGTACGAATGTATTAATAACTGGCTTTAGTCATTTTCTCCTGGCACAGTTTCATCACATCATCATTTTATAGCATTACAACCTCAACATTTGACTCTTACTTTAGCGGCTGGACCACATTAAAGTCTGAACATCTCTGGGGGGGGCCCCCAGACCCCCCTGTTCATTCATTTAAACTGCTCATGTGGCTGTCGACCCTTAACGCCCACAAATACGCCCAAAAACATATGTGGGACGTGTGTTATTTGTTCAGGGAGTAGAGGTGATGTCAGCGGAATACCAAGTTGCATTGTGGGATTTAAGTGATCAATATTTGAGCTTGTGAGGTGTTGAGAATAAAGTAACTGGCAAACAGATGCTCTGGAGTTTTGGTGCTTTGTTTGTGTTGAAGAAAGTTCCATATGTGAATTGTTTACTGACAATGGCAATAAAACTGATTCTGATGACGTGGTGAGGGGCCCCCAAAAATGTTTTCGCTTAGGGCCCCCTGAAGGCTTGGGCCGGCCCTGCACACATGGTGATGTGAGAGAGCGGGGACGCAAACTCAAACCCGCTCATCTCTAACTGAGGCTGCACAGGGGCCCGGGACAGGGGCCCGGGACAGGGGCCCGGGACAGGGGCCCGGGACAGGGGCCCGGGACAGGGGCCGCACACTGTTCACTCCAAAGTTTCACGTCAGAGGTTCTGGACGAGACGGCGCTCGTCCGGACCGGATCTCCGCCTCTTCGTGACCCGGGGCACAGGGGCCCCTCCCCGGCCTCACCTGCAGCTGACACTACGGGGCTGGTGTCAATGTGAAGCTCATTATGCTTCATTCACACATATTGTGCGCGGGGCAGAGCTCTCGTCGCCTCCAGCCTGAGCGAACTAACGTGACAGAATCGTGTGAGAGAAGTTCAAAACCTGGAGAGTCTTGTTGAGTTTGCAGTTTCTTTACATCGTCAAGAAGTTTCTTCTTTCTTTTTTCGGCACCGGGGACATATTCCTCTGGACATGAGGACCACGTTGTGTTGTGTTTATGTTTTGCTCTCGTTCTCCTCGTGCACGATGAAGTTGACCAATCAGAGCAGGTTTGGTGTCTTGGTTGCCAGATTGTCATTACAAATAAATGTGATTTGTGCCTTATAGGTTACAGTTGTGTCGCTGTAGCACGAGTGGCTCACGCTGCACTTGCACTCCTCATTAGACGGGTTGCCAGATTGGGGGCCCTATTAACGCCTCGGGGCCCTAAGCGGCTGCTTAGTTCGCTTATAGGCTGGGCCGGCCCTGACTGTCACCACACTGTCACCATGGTTACCAACATTGTCACCATGGTTACCACACTACCACACTGTCACCGCGGTTACCACACTGTCACCATGGTTACCACACTACCACACTGTCACCATGGTTACCACACTGTCACCATGGTCACCACACTGTCACCATGGTCACCACACTGTCACCATGGTCACCACACTACCACACTGTCACCATGGTCACCACACTGTCACCATGGTCACCACACTGTCACCATGGTCACCACACTACCACACTGTCACCATGGTTACCACACTGTCACCATGGTCACCACACTGTCACCATGGTCACCACACTGTCACCATGGTTACCACACTGTCACGATGGTTACCACACTGTCACCATGGTTACCACACTACCACACTGTCACTATGGTCACCACACTGTCACCATGGTCACCACACTGTCACCATGGTTACCACACTGTCACGATGGTTACCACACTGTCACCATGGTCACCACACTGTCACCATGGTTACCACACTACCACACTGTCACCATGGTCACCACACTTCACCATGGTTACCACACTGTCACCATGGTTACCACACTGTCACCACACTGTCACCACACTGTCACCATGGTTACCACACTACCACACTGTCACCATGATCACCACACTGTCACCATGGTTACCAACATTGTCACCATGGTTACCACACTACCACACTGTCACCGTGGTTACCACACTGTCACCGTGGTTACCACACTACCACACTGTCACCATGGTTACCACACTACCACACTGTCACCATGGTTACCACACTGTCGCCATGGTTACCACACTGTCGCCTGTCACCATGGTTACCAACACCTGTCACCATGGTTACCACACTACCACACTGTCACCGTGGTTACCACACTGTCACCATGGTTACCACACTACCACACTGTCACCATGGTTACCAACACTATCACCATGGTTACCACACTGTCGCCTGTCACCATGGTTACCAACACCTGTCACCATGGTTACCACACTACCACACTGTCACCGTGGTTACCACACTGTCACCGTGGTTACCACACTACCACACTATCACCATGGTTACCTCAGATCTTCTCACAAGTGCTGCAGTTTGAGTGAAACAGTGACGCATCTGAACATTTCCCATGATGCCTTGTGTTTCAGGAGCCATCCGCAGTGGCACCGTGGACCTGGGCCTGGCCTGTGGGTGTGTGTCTCGTGTGTGTGTGTCTCGTGTGTGTGTGTCTCGTGTGTGTGTGTCTCGTGTGTGTGTGTGTCTCGTGTGTGTGTGTCTCGTGTGTGTGTCTCGTGTGTGTGTGTGTCTCGTGTGTGTGTGTGTCTCGTGTGTGTGTGTGTCTCGTGTGTGTGTGTGTCTCGTGTGTGTGTGTGTGTCTCGTGTGTGTGTGTGTCTCGTGTGTGTGTGTGTCGTGTGTGTGTGTGTCTCGTGTGTGTGTGTCTCGTGTGTGTGTGTCTCGTGTGTGTGTGTCTCGTGTGTGTGTGTGTGTCTCGTGTGTGTGTGTCTCGTGTGTGTGTGTCTCGTGTGTGTGTCTCGTGTGTGTGTCTCGTGTGTGTGTCTCGTGTGTGTGTGTCTCGTGTGTGTGTCTCGTGTGTGTGTCTCGTGTGTGTGTGTCTCGTGTGTGTGTCTCGTGTGTGTCGTGTGTGTGTGTGTCGTGTGTGTCTCGTGTGTGTGTGTGTCTCGTGTGTGTGTGTCTCGTGTGTGTGTCTCGTGTGTGTGTCGTGTGTGTGTGTCTCGTGTGTGTGTGTCTCGTGTGTGTGTGTCTCGTGTGTGTGTCTCGTGTGTGTGTCTCGTGTGTGTGTCTCGTGTGTGTGTCTCGTGTGTGTGTGTGTCTCGTGTGTGTGTGTCTCGTGTGTGTGTCTCGTGTGTGTGTCTCGTGTGTGTGTGTCTCGTGTGTGTGTGTCTCGTGTGTGTGTGTCTCGTGTGTGTGTGTCTCGTGTGTGTGTGTGTCTCGTGTGTGTGTGTGTCTCGTGTGTGTGTGTGTCTCGTGTGTGTGTGTGTCTCGTGTGTGTGTGTCTCGTGTGTGTGTGTGTCTCGTGTGTGTGTGTGTCTCGTGTGTGTGTGTGTCTCGTGTGTGTGTGTGTCTCGTGTGTGTGTGTGTCTCGTGTGTGTGTCTCGTGTGTGTGTGTCTCGTGTGTGTGTGTCTCGTGTGTGTGTGTCTCGTGTGTGTCTCGTGTGTGTGTGTGTCTCGTGTGTGTGTGTGTGTCTCGTGTGTGTGTGTGTCTCGTGTGTGTGTGTGTCTCGTGTGTGTGTGTGTCTCGTGTGTGTGTGTGTCTCGTGTGTGTGTGTGTCTCGTGTGTGTGTGTCTCGTGTGTGTGTGTCTCGTGTGTGTGTGTCTCGTGTGTGTGTGTCTCGTGTGTGTGTGTGTCTCGTGTGTGTGTGTGTCTCGTGTGTGTGTGTCTCGTGTGTGTGTGTCTCGTGTGTGTGTGTCTCGTGTGTGTGTGTCTCGTGTGTGTGTGTGTGTCTCGTGTGTGTGTGTGTGTCTCGTGTGTGTGTGTGTGTCTCGTGTGTGTGTGTGTCTCGTGTGTGTGTGTCTCGTGTGTGTGTGTGTGTCTCGTGTGTGTGTGTGTGTCTCGTGTGTGTGTGTGTCTCGTGTGTGTGTGTGTCTCGTGTGTGTGTGTGTCTCGTGTGTGTGTGTGTCTCGTGTGTGTGTGTGTCTCGTGTGTGTGTGTCTCGTGTGTGTGTGTCTCGTGTGTGTGTGTCTCGTGTGTGTGTGTCTCGTGTGTGTGTGTCTCGTGTGTGTGTGTCTCGTGTGTGTGTGTCTCGTGTGTGTGTGTGTCTCGTGTGTGTGTGTGTCTCGTGTGTGTGTGTGTCTCGTGTGTGTGTGTGTCTCGTGTGTGTGTGTGTCTCGTGTGTGTGTGTGTCTCGTGTGTGTGTGTGTCTCGTGTGTGTGTGTGTCTCGTGTGTGTGTGTCTCGTGTGTGTGTGTCTCGTGTGTGTGTGTCTCGTGTGTGTGTGTCTCGTGTGTGTGTGTCTCGTGTGTGTGTGTGTGTCTCGTGTGTGTGTGTGTGTCTCGTGTGTGTGTGTGTCTCGTGTGTGTGTGTGTCTCGTGTGTGTGTGTCTCGTGTGTGTGTGTCTCGTGTGTGTGTGTCTCGTGTGTGTGTGTCTCGTGTGTGTGTGTCTCGTGTGTGTGTGTGTGTCTCGTGTGTGTGTGTGTGTCTCGTGTGTGTGTGTGTGTCTCGTGTGTGTGTGTGTCTCGTGTGTGTGTGTCTCGTGTGTGTGTGTCTCGTGTGTGTGTGTCTCGTGTGTGTGTGTCTCGTGTGTGTGTGTCTCGTGTGTGTGTGTCTCGTGTGTGTGTGTGTGTCTCGTGTGTGTGTGTGTGTCTCGTGTGTGTGTGTCTCGTGTGTGTGTGTGTGTCTCGTGTGTGTGTGTGTGTCTCGTGTGTGTGTGTGTCTCGTGTGTGTGTGTGTGTCTCGTGTGTGTGTGTCTCGTGTGTGTGTGTCTCGTGTGTGTGTGTGTGTCTCGTGTGTGTGTGTGTGTCTCGTGTGTGTGTGTGTGTCTCGTGTGTGTGTGTGTCTCGTGTGTGTGTGTGTGTCTCGTGTGTGTGTGTGTCTCGTGTGTGTGTGTCTCGTGTGTGTGTGTCTCGTGTGTGTGTGTGTGTCTCGTGTGTGTGTGTGTGTCTCGTGTGTGTGTGTGTCTCGTGTGTGTGTGTGTCTCGTGTGTGTGTGTGTCTCGTGTGTGTGTGTGTCTCGTGTGTGTGTGTCTCGTGTGTGTGTGTGTCTCGTGTGTGTGTGTGTCTCGTGTGTGTGTGTGTCTCGTGTGTGTGTGTGTCTCGTGTGTGTGTGTGTCTCGTGTGTGTGTGTGTCTCGTGTGTGTCTCGTGTGTGTGTGTGTCTCGTGTGTGTCTCGTGTGTGTGTGTGTCTCGTGTGTATTTCAATTCAATTTATTTTTGTCAGGCCCAAAATCACAACAACAGTCGCCTCTGAGGCCGAATCAACAATGTCTGTGGTGGCGAGAGACGATGTCCCAGAGTCCTCTGTCCCCTCTGTCCTTAGCTCCTCCCTCTGTCCTTAGCTCCTCCTCCTGCAGGAAAAACTACAAAAAACCTCCTTGAGACAAAGTATGTCCCTGTGTTAGTTCCAGTGAAGGAGGATGTGACTCTCACAGACGTGAGACACTGGAGCTGGAGACACTCTTCAGGCTGTTGAGGGACCGTCCACACGGGGCAGGGACACTTCACCAGGAGAGGGACATCTGGGTCCACAGGTCCTCAGGAGTGAGACAAAGAAGGAGGTGAACAGTTTGGAAGTGGAATTAAAAATTAAATATTGTTTGATAGAATAAGTCAGAAGAAGTTGCTGCTAGGGCAGCGGAGCTGAAGCTGTGGGTTTCTGTTTCTGTTATAACTGGTCTGAACCCTGCTGTGGTGGGCTCTGAACCCTGCTGTGGTGGGCTCTGAACCCTGCTGTGGTGGGCTCTGAACCCTGCTGTGGTGGGCTCTGAACCCTGCTGTGGTGGGCTCTGAACCCTGCTGTGGTGGGCTCTGAACCCTGCTGTGGTGGGCTCTGAACCCTGCTGTGGTGGGCTCTGAACCCTGCTGTGGTGGGCTCTGGACCCTGCTGTGGTGGGCTCTGAACCCTGCTGTGGTGGGCTCTGAACCCTGCTGTGGTGGGCTCTGAACCCTGCTGTGGTGGGCTCTGAACCTGCTGTGGTGGGCTCTGAACCCTGCTGTGGTGGGCTCTGAACCCTGCTGTGGTGGGCTCTGAACCCTGCTGTGGTGGGCTCTGAACCTGCTGTGGTGGGCTCTGAACCCTGCTGTGGTGGGCTCTGAACCCTGCTGTGGTGGGCTCTGAACCTGCTGTGGTGGGCTCTGAACCCTGCTGTGGTGGGCTCTGAACCCTGCTGTGGTGGGCTCTGAACCCTGCTGTGGTGGGCTCTGAACCCTGCTGTGGTGGGCTCTGGACCCTGCTGTGGTGGGCTCTGGACCCTGCTGTGGTGGGCTCTGAACCCTGCTGTGGTGGGCTCTGAACCCTGCTGTGGTGGGCTCTGAACCCTGCTGTGGTGATCACATAAGTTATTGTCCTGTAGGGGGCGACAAAGCTGTTTTACTACAAATTTTCCAAGGATTTTAGAGACAAATGGAAGATTTGGAATAGGTCTGTAACCTACTTTCACGTTTGTGTTTCACGTGTGTTTCACGTGTGTTTCATGTTTCACGTGTGTTTGTGTTTCACGTGTGTTTGTGTTTCATGTTTCACGTGTGTTTCACGTGTGTTTCACGTGTGTTTCACGTGTGTTTGTGTTTCACGTGTGTTTGTGTTTCATGTTTCACGTGTGTTTGTGTTTCACGTGTGTTTCACGTGTGTGTTTCACGTGTGTTTCATGTTTCACGTTTCACGTGTGTTTCATGTTTCACGTGTGTTGTGTGTTTCACGTGTGTGTTTCACGTGTGTGTTTCATGTTTCACGTTTCACGTGTGTTTCACGTTTCACGTGTGTTTCATGTTTCACGTGTGTTTCATGTTTCACGTGTGTTTCACGTTTCACGTGTGTTTCATGTTTCACGTGTGTTTCACGTGTGTTCCATGTTTCACGTGTGTTTCATGTGTGTTTCACGTGTGTGTTTCATGTTTCACGTTTCACGTGTGTTTCATGTTTCACGTGTGTTTCACATGTGTTTCATGTTTCACGTGTGTTTCACGTGTTTCACGTGTGTGTTTCATGTTTCACGTGTGTTTCACATGTGTTTCACGTGTGTTTCGTGTTTCACGTGTGTTTCGTGTTTCACGTGTGTTTCACGTGTGTTTCACGTGTGTGTTTTATGTTTCACGTGTGTTTCATGTTTCACGTGTGTTTCACGTGTGTTTCACGTGTGTTTCATGTTTCACGTTTGTTTCATGTTTCACGTGTGTTTCACGTGTGTTTCATGTTTCACGTGTGTTTCACGTGTGTTTCACGTGTGTTTCATGTTTCACGTGTGTTTCACGTGTGTTTCACGTGTGTTTCATGTTTCACATGTGTTTCACGTGTGTTTGTGTTTCACGTTTCACGTGTGTTGTGTGTTTCACGTGTGTTTCACGCGTGTTCCATGTTTCACGTGTGTTTCATGTGTGTTTCACGTGTGTGTTTGTGTTTCACGTGTGTTTCATGTTTCACGTTTCACGTGTGTTTCATGTTTCACGTGTGTTTCACGTTTCACGTGTGTTTCATGTTTCACGTGTGTTGTGTGTTTCACGTGTGTTCCATGTTTCACGTGTGTTTCACGTGTGTTTCACGTGTGTGTTTCATGTTTCACGTTTCACGTGTGTTTCATGTTTCACGTGTGTTTCACATGTGTTTCATGTTTCACGTGTGTTTCATGTGTGTGTTTGTGTTTCACGTGTGTGTTTCATGTTTCACGTTTCACGTGTGTTTCATGTTTCATGTGTGTTTCACGT
>NW_027315921.1:0-27500 GCF_026437365.1 Eucyclogobius newberryi | reverse complement strand
ATAAACGAGGCTTTCGCGAGTCAGGTCAGAACCTCCTGCAGGGGTCATTTTACATGCTTTATTTTGGTTGTCTCAGCGCTTCAGCAGAAGGTCGAGCGCCCGGGTCGAGCGCCCGGGTCGAGTCAGGGTCTAACCTCTCCCTCTTCAGGCCGTGTGCTGCCTGGAGGAGCTGGGACTGCCGCAGTACAAGGTGAATCCAAACGGTGGCGCCATCGCGCTGGGTCATCCTCTGGGCTGCACCGGAGCCAGACAAGTGGTCACTCTGCTGCACGAGCTGCGCCGACGCAACAAACGGTAACGCACCAGGAACCGCCCAGGACATCTCCATGGAGACGGGGCGTGGCCGACCCTCAGATGTTCCGTAGTGCAGCTTTAGATCATGGTCTGTGTTTGTGCTCAGGGCGTTCGGGGTCGTGTCCATGTGCATCGGGACTGGGATGGGAGCGGCCGCCGTCTTCGAGTATCCTGGACCCGGACCATGAACAGGACCATGAACAGAGTCAAGGAAACATGGCTCTTCATTGCAGAGAAAAATTCACAATTCTGATTAGTTTTACTAAATGTGCCTTTAAAATGTAAATAATCAAATGTAAAATCTCGTTTGTGAAGTTTTTAATGACGAAATAAAAGTTTCAGAAAAAATAATTGTTGATTTATGTAAAAGAGGCGGAGGGACCAAAACACCTCTCACTCCACCACTTAGCACCGCTCCTCGGTGCTTTTGGCATGGCGGGGGGCGGGGGGCGGGGGCAGCGGGGCCCCAGAGGTCCATATGTCTGAGGGTCCCAGAGTTCCGTACGCCTGAGGGGCCCCGGTCCTCACTGGGGCCGGTTTTTCCTCCGGTCCTGGTGTTGCTGGGTCTTGGACTTGATGGACTTGACGAGCAGGGACAGGCCCGGGTCCAGGCTGCTCTTTGTGGAGGCCGTTGCCGTGGAGATGGAGGACGATGTGGTGCCTGTGAGTGACAGTCTGGAGTTAGTCCTGGTTTTATTCATGAGGGAAAAGTTACATTTGACCTTTGACACCGTTTTGACCTTTGACAGCTCATGTCACTTTGGTGTCATTTCATTACCGTAAAGTCCAGACTATAAGACACTCCTGTTTTCACACGCTTTAAACGCTGCGGCCAGTAGGGGGCGCTGCAGCAGGACGTGCTGTCGCCCAGTGCAAGAGCAGAGCCAGACGTGGAGGAGGACACGAACCACAGTTACAGTCACGCTCAGTGCGGAGACTCGTAGAACCACAGTTAAACCACAGTTACGCTCAGTACCCTGTTTGTCCTGTCGGCGGCGCTGTTTCTCCTGCAGGAGGCGCTCGGTGCCTTTGGTCCGCTTGAAGCTCGGATGAGACGGATCCAAGTTAAACAGAGAAGAAGAGTAGACCGCCTGGAACCTGGAGTCAGACACGTTCACCTGAGGAGAGACCGGGTCAGAACCAGGACTAAAGCGGGACTAAAGCGGGACTAAAGCGGGACTAAAGCGGGACTAAAGCGGGACTAAAGCGGGACTAACGCGGGACTAACGCGGGACTAACGCGGGACTAACGCGGGACTAACGCGGGACTAACGCGGGACTAAAGCGGGACTAAAGCGGGACTAAAGCGGGACTAAAGCGGGACTAAAGCGGGTCAGAACCAGGACTAAAGCGGGTCAGAACCAGGACTCACCTGGAAGCCGTCCTCCTCGGGCTGGAGTCCAGACTTCTTGAGTCGTTTCCTCTTGTTCTTGCTCAGGTTTTGTTGCTCCACGATTCGGGTGAAGTCGAAGTGTTTGTGCCTCGACTCGTCAGGATCTTCTCCCATCAGCAGCTCCATCTGGGCCTGGACCTGGACCAGGGTCAGAGCGGGGTCAGAGCGAGGTCAGAGCGGGGTCAGAGCGGGGTCAGAGCGAGGTCAGAGCGGGGTCAGAGCGGGGTCAGAGCGAGGTCAGAGCGGGGTCAGAGCGGGGTCAGAGCGAGGTCAGAGCGGGGTCAGAGCGGGGTCAGAGCGGGGTCAGAGCGGGGTCAGAGCGAGGTCAGAGCGAGGTCAGAGCGGGGTCAGAGCGGGGTCAGAGCGGGGTCAGAGCGAGGTCAGAGCGGGGTCGGACCAGGGTCAGACCAATCACAGCGCAGCATCAGGACTAAACCAGGTCTAAACCAGTTTTATCTGTTCTTACCTTGCCTCTCTCCTCGTCTTCGTCCTCGTCTTCCTCTGCGTCACTCGCTCTCCTCTTCTTCTTCTTCTTCTTCTTCACGTCTGAGACAAAAAACATCGGATGAAATATCAGCCTCTTGTACTTAAAAATCTGAAAAACCGAAGCTACAAATAACATTTGACATTTTATTCAAATGTATTTAACCCGTTACCATCCACCTATTCTCGCCCTGTGCACACTGGTCAGACCTGTGCACACTGGTCAGACCTGTGCACACTGGTCAGACCTGTGCACACTGGTCAGACCCACATGGCATTGCTTATTAAAAGAGGATCTTATGTTCCACATGTGAGTGTGATGCATCATTAGAAAGCTTAGGCCTTCTAGTTTCTGCAGATGTGCACATGTCACACTGTCAGGGATTCAGAACTCACACTACAGAGGCCCAAACATAAACTAAACATCCTTTTTTAGTCTTGCCTGAATATTGTCCATTTGTAATGGTCCTGAGCATGACATACTTCATTGTGTGCATATGCTGTTCACTGCACATGATGTTTATCTTGTTGACAACAACTGTGTAAAGTTTCAGAGCTCTAGAAACAGGCATTTTGGTGCTGTTGACCTTTTTGTATCAAAAAGTATATTCGGAACAAGTGATCCAAATATGTGCCAACTGTGCCAAACTGTTTTATTACAATTTTAGCTCCTCTATGATCATAAAACATACATTTTGATGTTTTGTAGGCCACTAATAGCAATTATAACTGCTAAAAAAATGTGAAAATGTGTAAATATGAGTTTACCCATGAATTTCCCATATAGAGGTTAAAAAAAAAAAAAATTATAATATTTTTTATTTTATTTGTATATTGGTATAATAATACACAACAAAATCAAACAAAATGTACGTCCAAAAGGCTAATAAAAACAGAAAACGTTATGCGCAAAATCCTGCCGAGAAATCTGGCTCTTTACAGCCTTCACGGAGCCTTACGCACGAGAATACAGAAGATTCTGTGTCAATGAGCCCTTTGTCCCGCCTCTCTTTCTAAAGCTATTCTCATTCGCTAGAATAATATGTCAATCATAGTCTGATACGTCATTCGCACGCGGCGCTATTTAGATGTAAACAGACTAATCCATGTGCGTCGCAAGCGGCGCATTTTGTTTTGCGGAGGCTGTAGCAAACAAACCCGTGGACAGAAAAAATCGTGGATGGTCTCATTCTGTAGGAAACAGTCTGAGGAAAAGAAGGATATCCAACATTATCTTATAGGTCAAACAGGTCATTTGTTATGGACGGAGAAATGCGGCAGACAAGCGCATTCTCGTCCGGCGAGAAACAAAGAAAAGTTTGTTTACTTGACAATATCTTGAAATGGGAAAACTTCAGGAAAAATACAAGTGTATATTGTTTTTCAATGATTCCTTACGGACAGACTGAGTACAAGGATGAACAGAATTAAAGCCGTTTCGTCCGTCATAAACAGCAAACAGGACATGCGTTTGTAAAAGTTGAGACTTTCTCACAAACTATTGGCAATTGCTTCTTGGGGCAAATTATTCAATGACATATTCGTTTTGTTGAGAAAATGACCTTTAAAATGATGTATAACTTATGGTATTGACCACGGAAATAAAAGTGATGATGTAAGAGAATATTTGAGATATAGAAAATGTTCGCCAGCGCGCAGGTGGGTGGTAACAGGTTAAGAACACAGTTGTTCTGATGGTGATTTGAGAGTATTTGTGGAGTTTAGACCTGGACCTGGGTCACGGAGAGGACCTAGACCTGGGTCACGGAGAGGACCTAGACCTGGGTCACGGACAGGACCTGGGTCACGGAGAGGACCTGGGTCACGGAGAGGACCTAGACCTGGGTCACGGAGAGGACCTGGACCTGGGTCACGGAGAGGACCTGGACCTGGGTCACGGAGAAGACCTGGACCTGGGTCACGGAGAGGACCTAGGTCACTGAGAGGACCTAGGTCACGGAGAGGACCTAGGTCACGGAGAGGACCTAGACCTGGGTCACGGAGAGGACCTGGACCTGGGTCACGGAGAAGACCTGGACCTAGGTCACTGAGAGGACCTGGGTCACTGAGAGGACCTAGGTCACGGAGAGGTCACGGAGAGGACCTGGACCTGGGTCACGGAGAGGACCTGGACCTGGGTCACGGAGAGGACCTGGACCTGGGTCACGGAGAAGACCTGGACCTGGGTCACGGAGAGGACCTAGACCTGGGTCACGGAGAGGACCTGGACCTGGGTCACGGAGAGGACCTGGACCTGGGTCACGGAGAGGACCTAGACCTGGGTCACGGAGAGGACCTGGACCTGGGTCACGGAGAGGACCTGGACCTGGGTCACGGAGAGGACCTGGACCTGGGTCACGGAGAGGACCTGGACCTGGGTCACGGAGAGGACCTAGACCTGGGTCACGGAGAGGACCTGGACCTGGGTCACGGAGAGGACCTGGACCTGGGTCACGGAGAGGACCTGGACCTGGGTCACGGAGAGGACCTGGGCCTTGTTCTTCACCAGTTAAAATTCAAGACCAGACCAGAGTGACAGGCAAGTTAAAGACCTGGTTCAGACCCAGGTTCAGACCCAGGGTCAGACCCAGGGTCAGACCCTCACCTGCTGCAGACAGCTCCTCTTTGAAGAAAGGGTCGTTCAGATCCACGTCTGAGGGAAGTTCATCATCATCACTGAGTCCAGCCTCAGAGTCCTGAAGAACATCAGCGAAAGAAAGTGTTTAGTCCCGGTTTAGTCCCGGTTTAGTCCCGGTTTAGTCCCGGTTTAGTCCCGGTTTAGTCCCGGTTTAGTCCCGGTTTAGTCCCGGTTTAGTCCTGACCTGGTTCCTCCTCTCTTTCCTCCTCTCCTTCTTCTTCTCCTTCTTCTTCTGCACAAACTGTTCCCAGGGCCTGAGTTCCTCTGACTCCAGACGCTTCTTCAGCTTCTGCTCCGCGCTCTGCTTCAGCCCTGCACAGGGAGGACATCTGAGCCAATGTGACACGTGGGACACACATGCGCACAGAGACAGAGACAGAGACACACACACACACGGACGGACACACACACGGACGGACACACACACACACACACACACACACAGGGACACACACACACACACAGACACACACGGGACACACACACGGGACACACACACACACAGGGACACACACACACACACACACACACACAGGGACACACACACACACACAGGGACACACACACACACACAGGGACACACACACACACACAGGGACACACACACACACACAGGGACACACACACACACACACACAGGGACACACACACACACATACACACACACACACACACACACACACACACACACAGACACACAAAGACACACACAGACACACACGGGACACACACACGGGACACACACACACAGGGACACACACACACACACACAGACACACACACACACACACACAGGGACACACACACACACACACACACACACAGGGACACACACACACACACAGGGACACACACACACACACAGGGACACACACACACACACAGGGACACACACACACACACAGGGACACACACACACACACACACAGGGACACACACACACACATACACACACACACACACACACACACACACACAGACACACAAAGACACACACAGACACACACGGGACACACACACGGGACACACACACACAGGGACACACACACACACACACAGACACACACACACACACACACAGGGACACACACACAGACACACACACACACACGGACTGGGACACACAGACACACACACACACACGGACTGGGACACACACAGACACACACACACGGACTGGGACACACACAGACACACACACACGGACTGGGACACACACAGACACACACACACGGACTGGGACACACACAGACACACACACACGGACTGGGACACACACAGACACACACACACGGACTGGGACACACACAGACACACACACACGGACTGGGACACACAGACACACACACACACGGACTGGGACACACAGACATACACACACACGGACTGGGACACACAGACACACACACACGGACTGGGACACACACAGACACACACACACGGACTGGGACACACAGACACACACACACACGGACTGGGACACACACAGACGGACTGGGACACACAGACACACACACACACGGACTGGGACACACAGACACACACACACACGGACTGGGACACACAGACACACACACACACGGACTGGGACACACAGACACACACACACACGGACTGGGACACACAGACACACACACACGGACTGGGACACACAGACACACACACACGGACTGGGACACACAGACACACACACACACGGACTGGGACACACACAGACGGACTGGGACACACAGACACACACACACGGACTGGGACACACAGACACACACACACACGGACTGGGACACACAGACACACACACACACGGACTGGGACACACAGACACACACACACGGACTGGGACACACACACACGGGTTGTACCTGGGACCCATGTGACCTCCATGCCGCCCTGGCGCTCCCGGCTCTGCTCCTCTTTGGCCCGGATGCCCTGCAGGAGCTCTCTGTACATCTGGATCTGCTGCTCACCACGTTTGGCCTTCTGCAGGACGTCTGTCACTCACAAACAAACAAACAAACAAACGTGAAGAAACAAACGTGAAGAACCGTCCTCCTGCTGGTGCCAGAGTCAGGACTAAACATTGACTGGCCTCCTGCTGGTGCCAGAGTCTGGACTAAACATGGACCGGCCTCCTGCTGGTGCCAGAGTCAGGACTAAACATTGACTGGCCTCCTGCTGGTGCCAGAGTCAGGACTAAACATGGACCGGCCTCCTGCTGGTGCCAGAGTCAGCACTAAACATGGACCAGCCTCCTGCTGGTGCCAGAGTCAAGACTAAACATGGAGCGGCCTCCTGCTGGTGCCAGAGTCAGGACTAAACATGGAGCGGCCTCCTGCTGGTGCCAGAGTCAGGACTAAACATGGAGCGGCCTCCTGCTGGTGCCAGAGTCAGGACTAAACATGGACCGGCCTCCTGCTGGTGCCAGAGTCAGGACTAAACATGGACCGGCCTCCTGCTGGTGCCAGAGTCGGGACTAAACATGGACCGGCCTCCTGCTGGTGCCAGAGTCAGGACTAAACATGGACCGGCCTCCTGCTGGTGCCAGAGTCAGGACTAAACATGGACCGGCCTCCTGCTGGTGCCAGAGTCAGGACTAAACATGGACCGGCCTCCTGCTGGTGCCAGAGTCAGGACTAAACATTGACTGGCCTCCTGCTGGTGCCAGAGTCAGGACTAAACATTGACTGGCCTCCTGCTGGTGCCAGAGTCAGGACTAAACATGGACCGGCCTCCTGCTGGTGCCAGAGTCAGCACTAAACATGGACCAGCCTCCTGCTGGTGCCAGAGTCAAGACTAAACATGGACCGGCCTCCTGCTGGTGCCAGAGTCAGGACTAAACATGGAGCGGCCTCCTGCTGGTGCCAGAGTCAGGACTAAACATGGAGCGGCCTCCTGCTGGTGCCAGAGTCAGGACTAAACATGGAGCGGCCTCCTGCTGGTGCCAGAGTCAGGACTAAACATGGACCGGCCTCCTGCTGGTGCCAGAGTCAGGACTAAACATGGACCGGCCTCCTGCTGGTGCCAGAGTCGGGACTAAACATGGACCGGCCTCCTGCTGGTGCCAGAGTCAGGACTAAACATGGAGCGGCCTCCTGCTGGTGCCAGAGTCAGGACTAAACATGGACCGGCCTCCTGCTGGTGCCAGAGTCAGGACTAAACATGGACCGGCCTCCTGCTGGTGCCAGAGTCAGGACTAAACATGGACCGGCCTCCTGCTGGTGCTCAGAGTCAGGACTAAACATGGAGCGGCCTCCTGCTGGTGCCAGTGTCAGGACTAAACATGGACCGGCCTCCTGCTGGTGCCAGAGTCAGGACTAAACATGGACCGGCCTCCTGCTGGTGCCAGAGTCAGGACTAAACATGGACCGGCCTCCTGCTGGTGCCAGAGTCAGGACTAAACATGGACCGGCCTCCTGCTGGTGCCAGAGTCAGGACTAAACATGGACCGGCCTCCTGCTGGTGCCAAAGTCAGGACTATGGGACAAAGCTCTGGACATTTGAGTCATTTTAAATATAGAACATGGTCATATTTGTGCTTTATTTATTAGTGATTCTATTGTGGAAATAACTTTAATTGAACTTGTTTGAATCCTTCCGACGTCATCGAGTCATTTCTGACCTGGATTGGAGTGTTCGTCCTCGGCGCCGCCTTCTTGTCCCTCCTCTTCCTGTTGTGGCCCCGCCTCTTCCTCCACAGGCCCCTCCTCTTCCTGCTCCTCCTCCTCGCTGGAGGAGGCCAGATAAGCCTTAAAGTCCAGGTTGAGGAGCTCGTCTTTGTTGAACTTCCTGTTTAGAGCCGTGACGCGCTGGTGGTCCGTCTCATCCCACGTGAGCTCCACCTGGAGCCAGGGGAACATCAGGTCTAGAACCAGGTCCAGAACCGGGTCTAGAACTGGGTCTATGACAATCTCTAGAACCAGGTCCAGAACCGGGTCTATAACAGGGTCTAGAACCAGGTCCAGAACCGGGTCTATAACAAGGTCTAGAACCAGGTCCAGAACCGGGTCTATAACAAGGTCTAGAACCAGGACCAGAACCAGGACCAGAACCAGGTCTGAACCAGGTCCAGAACAGGGTCTAGAACCAGGTCCAGAACAGGGTCCAGAACAAGGTCTATAACACAGTCTAGAACAGGGTCTATAATAAGGTCTAGAACCAGGTCTATAACAAGCTCTAGAACCAGGTCCAGAACCGGGTCTAGAACCGGGTATATAACAAGGTCTAGAACCAGGTCTGAACCAGGACCAGAACAAGGTCCGAACCAGGTCCAGAACAGGGTCTAGAACCAGGTCCAGAACAGGGTCTGGAACCGGGTCCAGAACATGGTCTAGAACCGGGTCCAGAACATGGTCTAGAACCAGGTCCAGAACATGGTCTAGAACCGGGTCCAGAACATGGTCTAGAGCCAGGTCTGCGCAAGTCCCGAACCAGGTCTAGAATAGGATATAAAGCAGGTCTAGAACCAGGTATATAAAAAGGTCTGGAAAATGGTCTAGAATATGGCCTAGAACCAGGTCTAGAACCAGGTATAAAGCAGGTATAGAACGGGGTCTAGAACCGGGTATAAAGCAGGTATAGAACGGGATCTAGAACGGGGTATAAAGCAGGTATAGAACGGGGTCTAGAACAGGGTATAAAGCAGGTCTAGAACAGGGTATAAAGCAGGTCTAGAACAGGGTATAAAGCAGGTCTAGAACAGGGTATAAAGCAGGTCTAGAACAGGGTATAAAGCAGGTCTAGAACAGGGTATAAAGCAGGTCTAGAACAGGGTATAAAGCAGGTCTAGAACAGGGTATAAAGCAGGTCTAGAACAGGGTATAAAGCAGGTCTAGAACAGGGTATAAAGCAGGTCTAGAACAGGGTATAAAGCAGGTCTAGAACAGGGTATAAAGCAGGTCTAGAACAGGGTATAAAGCAGGTCTAGAACAGGGTATAAAGCAGGTCTAGAACAGGGTATAAAGCACAGGGCTCAGATGAAGGATTTTCACTTCTGCAGCAGCAGCTGCTAAAAAATCCATAATTTTTTCCAAATTTGTCAAGCAATTTGATAATTGCAGAGCAAAACACGAAAGTGACTAACAATCAATATTTTCCATTGATATAACACGATTATTTATTTAAAATGTATTTGTAAAACATTCTATTTAAAAAAAAACTCTTAACAAATTAACTTTTAAACACTTATTAAACATTTAAAAAAAAGAACATTTTAAAACATTAAAAACAAAATTAGTTGAACAAATTAATTAACACAAAGTTGGATTAACTTATTTACAACTTTCTTCCACATCATCATCATCAGATGACTATTTGCAGGAGTCTCATTTACATATTAACTGTCGTTACACAAATATGTCTTAAGCTTCTGATGGAAACATAAGTGTTGCCGTGGCGACCATCATTGTGTATTTTACGTGTTATTCACATTGTACCGCTCTATTTGACGTTCCATTCCAATTTTCGTTTTGCTATTTGATGACGGTCCCTAAGCACTCGTCTCAACTCCAGCTGCACATTCGGAGCGTGTGATTCGCTGAGCCCAAAATACACATCTGATTGTTAAAACGAGGTTGTGTCACGTGACACTGTAAATATGAATATTTTGGCTGTGAATGATCTGCAAAGACTTGTGTTTAGAGTTATTGACCCGAGTCTGAATCTGTGACGCTAACTCTACCTGTGGCTCCTCCCACTTTCAGACTCCATCTGAGACAGCAGCGTCCTACATGTGTCATGTCCACACAGTGTCCTACATGTGTCATGTGCACACAGCGTCCTACATGTGTCATGTCCATACAGTGTCCTACATGTGTCATGTCCATACAGTGTCCTACATGTGTCATGTCCATACAGTGTCCTACATGTGTCATGTCCACACAGTGTCCACATGTGTCATGTGCACACAGCGTCCTACATGTGTCATGTGCACACAGCGTCCTACATGTGTCATGTGCACACAGCGTCCTACATGTGTCATGTGCACACAGCGTCCTACATGTGTCATGTGCACACAGCGTCCTACATGTGTCATGTGCACACAGCGTCCTACATGTGTCATGTGCACACAGCGTCCTACATGTGTCATGTCCACACAGTGTCCTACATGTGTCATGTCCACACAGCGTCCTACATGTGTCATGTGCACACAGCGTCCTACATTTGTCATGTCCACACAGTGTCCTACATGTGTCATGTCCACACAGCGTCCTACATGTGTCATGTCCACACAGTGTCCTACATGTGTCATGTCCACACAGCGTCCTACATGTGTCATGTGCACACAGCGTCCTACATTTGTCATGTCCACACAGTGTCCTACATTTGTCATGTCCACACAGTGTCCTACATGTGTCATGTCCACACAGCGTCCACATGTGTCATGTGCACACAGCGTCCTACATGTGTCATGTCCACACAGTGTCCTACATGTGTCATGTCCACACAGCGTCCTACATGTGTCATGTCCACACAGTGTCCTACATGTGTCATGTCCACACAGTGTCCTACACTTTTAGGCGCTTTGGTGATACAATTGAACACATTTTTGTATCGCAAAAGCTGCGAAACAAAAGCACTTTTTTCTGACGAACGCATCGCATTTGAGAGAAATTGAGTCACATTTTGCGATGCCGCTTATTCTGAACCCTGAAGCAGGTCTAGAACCGGGTCTAGAACCGGGTCTAGAACCGGGTCTAGAACAGGTCTAAAGTACCTTGGAGGTGGAGGCGGCGGTGGAGGTGAAGAGGTTGGGGTTGTAGGACGCCAGGTTCACGTCGGTGGAAACATCTTTTGGCTCCTCCTCAAACTGCAACTCGTCAGGAATAAACCTGCTCCAGACAAACAGAGCGAGTCACAGGAAGTGTGTGTGTGAGGGGCGTGGCTAAAGCTAGCGTGTGTGAGGGGCGTGGCTAAAGATAGTGTGTGTGAGGGGCGTGGCCATCACCTGAGGTCGAGCACGGAGCCGCTGCTCTCGTACTCAAAGCCGTCGCACTCGCAGTAGATCTGAGCTGCCGTCTCAGGACCATCGCACTCCACCACAGCATAACGATACTTCAGACGACCGAACTGGTACTGACGCATGCGTTCACGGTATGACCTGCAACCAGAGACCAGGTGAGACCAGAGACCAGGTGAGACCAGGTGAGACCAGAGACCAGGTGAGACCAGGTGAGACCAGAGACCAGGTGAGACCAGAGACCAGGTGAGACCAGGTGAGACCAGAGACCAGGTGAGACCAGAGACCAGGTGAGACCAGGTGAGACCAGAGACCAGGTGAGACCAGAGACCAGGTGAGACCAGGTGAGACCAGAGACCAGGTGAGACCAGGTGAGACCAGAGACCAGGTGAGACCAGAGACCAGGTGAGACCAGGTGAGACCAGAGACCAGGTGAGACCAGAGACCAGGTGAGACCAGGTGAGACCAGAGACCAGGTGAGACCAGAGACCAGGTGAGACCAGGTGAGACCAGAGACCAGGTGAGACCAGGTGATACCAGGGACCAGGTGATACCAGGGACCAGGTGAGACCAGAGACCAGGTGAGACCAGAGACCAGGTGAGACCAGAGACCAGGTGAGACCAGGTGAGACCAGAGACCAGGTGAGACCAGGGACCAGGTGAGACCAGGGACCAGGTGAGACCAGGTGAGACCAGGTGAGACCAGGTGAGACCAGAAACCAGGTAAGACCAGAGACCAGGTGAGACCAGAAACCAAGTGAGACCAGGAGAGACCAGGTTGGACCACAGACCTCTAGAGCCCCGCCCACGTAAAGGTCACCGTGGTTATGGACGTAAATGTTCAGTCATTTCTTCATCGAGATTTAAAATAATTCAAATGTTCAGAGTTCAAAGGTGAAACTGTCACTAAAGCGCGGCCCTGGCCCGTCCCCCCAGGCCCCGTCCCCCCGCAGCCCAGGCCCCGTCCCCCCGCGGCCAAGGCCCCGTCCCCCCGGGGTCCTGGCCCCGTCCCCCCGGGGTCCTGGCCCCGTCCCCCCGGGGCCCTGGCCCGTCCCCCCGGGGCCCTGGCCCGTCCCCCATGGCCCGTCCCCCATGGCTCGTCCCACTCAAACATCTCCTGCTGTGAAAATAGGAAACATCCGACTTACTTTTCCTCTTCGGTGTCGTCCTCTGAATCCTCCGGCAGAGCCTTGAGCTCCAGCGGAGCCTCGCTCACCTCCTGCTGCAGACGCTCTTTCCCAAAGTGAGACAGGAAAATCTGAAACACGACGGGACAGTCTGACACACGACGGGACAGTCTGACACGCGACGGGACAGTCTGAAACGCGACGGGACAGTCTGAAACGCGACGGGACAGTCTGCAACACGATGGGACAGTCTGCAACACGACGGGACAGTCTGCAACGCGACGGGACAGTCTGCAACGCGACGGGACAGTCTGCAACGCGACGGGACAGGCTGCAACGCGACGGGACAGTCTGCAACGCGACGGGACAGTCTGCAACGCGACGGGACAGTCTGCAACGCGACGGGACAGGCTGCAACGCGACGGGACAGTCTGCAACGCGACGGGACAGGCTGCAACGCGACGGGACAGGCTGCAAAGCGACGGGACAGGCTGCAAAGCGACGGGACAGGCTGCAACGCGACGGGACAGTCTGACACGCGACGGGACAGTCTGAAACGCGACGGGACAGTCTGAAACGCGACGGGACAGGCTGCAACGCGACGGGACAGTCTGCAACACGACGGGACAGTCTGCAACACGACGGGACAGTCTGCAACGCGACGGGACAGGCTGCGACGGGACAGGCTGCAACGCGACGGGACAGGCTGCAACGCGACGGGACAGGCTGCAAAGCGACGGGACAGTCTGAAACACGACGGGACAGTCTGAAACACGACGGGACCGTCTGAAACACGACGGGACCGTCTGACACGCGACGGGACAGTCTGAAACACGAAGGGACATGCTGAAACACGACGGGACAGTCTGAAACACGACGGGACAGGCTGAAACACGACGGGACAGGCTGAAACACGACGGGACAAGCTGAAACACGACGGGACAGTCTGAAACATGTCCATGTTTGGAGCGTTTCTGACCTTCACAGAGAGCACGGCGCCCCCTTTGGGGCAGAAGGACTGGAACAAGGCCAGAAGGTCTTTGGCTTTGATCCGATCCCAGTCCATGTTGCACACGGCCAGACGACGGGACACCTGAGAAGAACAACAGTGAGTGGACCGGACCAAGACAGTGAGTGGACCGAGACCCGGCCCAACAGTCAGTGGACCGGGCCGAGGTCCGGCCCACAGACTGGCTCATGTGGGTCACCTCTTCGGTTCGCGGAGCGTCTTTGCACAAATCGCCCCAGTCGTGTTGGATCTCCTCTTCTTCTCGCCTCAGAATGGCCTCCACTTCGTCCTCGGAGTCTTCATCAGAACTGGTCTCCACGTTCCCTTTGCCACGGGCCAAGTCCGGACCAGAGTCCTCAGAACCCGACCCCTCAGAACCCGACCCCTCAGAACCCGACCCCTCAGAACCCGAGTCCTGTCCAGAGTCGGGTTCAGAATCCTCGTGCTCAGACTCTTCATCGTCTTCATCTGAAAAAGAAGATCTGAGCGATTAGTTTAACACGAAAATACTGAAAACTCACTCACCCCTTATCTCCGCCCACTGCTTTGTACTTCTTGTGATTATCCAAAACTGTTCAGACAAGTCTCCTCCTTGAACCGACACCTTAACGTGGTGGAGGGGTTTGAGCGCCCCAATGATCCCAGGAGCTGTGTTGTTGGGGGCTTCAAGCCCCTGGGAGGGTCCCCCAAGGTCCTGGGTGATGGGTCAGACCAAGAGCGGCTCAGAAGCCCCTTATGAAGCACAAAACAACAAAGCTCTTCATCACCTAGAACCCCCCTACCTGTCTGACCTCCTCATCCCCCACTTAGAACCCCCCTACCTGTCTGACCTCCTCATCCCCCACTTAGAACCCCCCTACCTGTCTGACCTCCTCATCCCCCACCGCCCCCCTACCTGTCTGACCTCCTCATCCCCCACTTAGAAGGCAAGGCAAGTTTATTTGTAGAGCACATTTCATACACAAGGCAATTCAAAGTGCTTCACAGCAGGAAAAATGCATTCAAATCACAAAGAAATTACAGAAATACAATAAAATTAACTAAATTAAAAATTATCAATCCAACTGATTTTCTAAACTAATAAAATCACAAACAAAAGAGAAGAGTGCAAAGAAAAAATCCTTTCAGTCATATGCGCAGCTAAACAAAACTGTTTTTAGCTTAGATTTGAACATTGTCAGAGTAGAAGCCTGTCTCACATCTTCAGGAAGACTGTTCCAGATTTTAGCTGCATAAAACTGAAACGCAGATTCCCCATGTTTTGTCTTGACTCTGGGCACCAGCAGGAGGCCGGTCCCTGAGAACCCCCCTACCTGTCTGACCTCCTCATCCCCCACCGCCCCCCCCCCCACCTGTCTGACCTCCTCATCCCCCACGGCCCCCCCTACCTGTCTGACCTCCTCATCCCCCACCACCCCCCCTACCTGTCTGACCACCTCATCCCCCACCGCCCCCCCCACCTGTCTGACCTCCTCATCCCCCATGGCCCCCCCTACCTGTCTGACCTCCTCATCCCCCACGGCCCCCCCTACCTGTCTGACCTCCTCATCCTCCACCGCCCCCCCCACCTGTCTGACCTCCTCATCCCCCACCGCCCCCCCTACCTGTCTGACCTCCTCATCCCCCACCGCCCCCCCCCCACCTGTCTGACCTCCTCATCCCCCACCACCCCCCCTACCTGTCTGACCACCTCATCCCCCACCGCCCCCCCCCCACCTGTCTGACCTCCTCATCCCCCACGGCCCCCCCTACCTGTCTGACCTCCTCATCCCCCACGGCCCCCCCTACCTGTCTGACCTCCACATGTGATTTGTGGATCTGGAGAAGGCTTTCCACCGTGTCCCTCGGGGTGTCCTTTGGGGGGTGCTCCGGGAGTACGGGGTCCGGGGCCCTTTGCTCAGGGCTGTCTGGTCCCTGTCTGACAGGAGCAGGAGCTGTGTTCACTGCAGTAAGTCAGACCTGTTCCCATGAGGGACTCCTCAGGGCTGCGCTTTGTCACCGGTTCTGTTCATAGTGTTTACGGACAGAATTTCTAGGCGCAGTCAGGGGTCGGAGGGTGTGGTCAGGGGTCAGAGGGTGTGGTCAGGGGTCAGAGGGTGTGGTCAGGGGTCAGAGTGTGTCTGGTTTGGGGACCACAGGATCTCAACTCTGCTGTTTACAGACGATGTTGTCCTGAGGCTCCATCAAACCTGGACCTGCAGCTGCACTGGGACGAGAGGGAAGCGTCTGGGATGAGAATCAGCTCCAAATCAGAGGTCATGGTTCTCAACCGGAAAAAGGTTGAGAAGGACCTGGTGGGTGGGGGTCCTTGTCCTCTCCAGGTGGGTGGGGGTCCTTGACCTCTCCAGGTGGGTGGGGGTCCTTGACCTCTCCAGGTGGGTGGGGGTCCTTGTCCTCTCCAGGTGGGTGGAGTCCTTGTCCTCTCCAGGTGGGTGGGGGTCCTTGTCCTCTCCAGGTGGGTGGGGGTCCTTGACCTCTCCAGGTGGGTGGGGGTCCTTGTCCTCTCCAGGTGGGTGGGGGTCCTTGTCCTCTCCAGGTGGGTGGAGTCCTTGTCCTCTCCAGGTGGGTGGGGGTCCTTGACCTCTCCAGGTGGGTGGGGGTCCTTGTCCTCTCCAGGTGGGTGGGGGTCCTTGTCCTCTCCAGGTGGGTGGGGGTCCTTGTCCTCTCCAGGTGGGTGGGGGTCCTGGACCTCTCCAGGTGGGTGGAGGTCCTTGTCCTCTCCAGGTGGGTGGAGTCCTTGTCCTCTCCAGGTGGGTGGGGGTCCTTGACCTCTCCAGGTGGGTGGAGTCCTTGTCCTCTCCAGGTGGGTGGGGGTCCTTGACCTCTCCAGGTGGGTGGTGGGTGGGGGTCCTTGTCCTCTCCAGGTGGGTGGGGGTCCTTGTCCTCTCCAGGTGGGTGGGGGTCCTTGCAGTGATGCAGTCGCTGCATCGACTGTTGTGGTGAAGAAGGAGCTGAGACTAAATTCAATTCAATTTATTTTTGTAAGGCCCAAAATCACAACAACAGTTTCCTCTGAGGGCGACAGTGAGAAATGAATCAACAATGTCTGTGGTGGCGAGGGACGATGTCCCAGAGTCCTCTGTCCCCTCTGTCATTAGCTCCTTCCTCTGTCCTTAGACCCTCCCTCTGTCCTTAGACCCTCCTTCTGTCCTTAGACCCTCCTTCTGTCCTTAGCTCCTCCTTCTCGGCCAGGAAAAACTACAAAAAACCTCCTTGGGGGGAAAAGTATGTCCCTGGGTTAGTTCCAGATGAAGGAGGATCTGACTCTCACAGACGTGAGGGAGACTGGAGCTGGAGACACTCTTCAGGCAGATGAGGGACCATCAGAGTCAAAGCTCTGGATTTATGGGTCACTCTACGTTCTGACCTCACCTATGGTCATGAGCTTTAATGACCCAAAGGACAAGATCACAGATACAAGCGGTCGAAATAAGTGTCCTCTGCCGGGTGGCTGGGCGCTCCCTTAGAGACAGGGGGAGGAGCTCAGTCACACGGGGGGAGCTCGGAGTAGAGCAGCTGCTCCTCCCTGGGGAGGGGTTCCGGGCATGTCCCACCGGGAAGAGGCCCCGGGGACGACCCAGGACACACTGGAGGGACTATGTCTCTCTGTGTCCTGGGAACGCCTCGGGAGGAGCTGGAGGAAGTGTTGCCCCCGCGACCCGGGACAAGAAGAAGAAGATGGACGAGTCTAGTTTTCATTTACAGAACTAAACCTGGAAAGATATAAACCAGGTCTGAACCGGGACTAAACCAGGTCTAAACCAGGTCTAAACCAGGTCTAAACCAGGACTAAACCAGGACTAAACCAGGTCTAAACCAGGTCTAAACCAGGACTAAACCAGGACTAAACCAGGTCTAAACCAGGTCTAAACCAGGACTAAACCAGGACTAAACCAGGTCTAAACCAGGTCTAAACCAGGACTACATCAGGACTAAACTAGGCTCAAACCTTTTATTCAGATGATACTTTGTATTTAAAGACGAGCTCTTTGTAGTTTAAATCTTTGCAGTTGAAAAGTTTCATTCGTTTATGTTTTCAATTTGTTATATGTCTTTTTATTGGAGTAAAACGTTAACATTTAGTCATAGTTTTAGTCTTTCTCAGCCAAAACACTGGTACTTAAACACCTCACCTTCTGCCGAGGGTCCCGGTTTGGTCCGGCCCGGTCCGGGTTTGGTCCGGCCCGGTCCGGGTACAGTCCCCTCCAGGTCCTGGTCCTGGTCCTCGTCCTCCAGCTGGTAGAACCTCTTCAGGTCCTCCTTGGTGCTGTGCTGGACCGGGCGCCCGCGCTTGTCCACCGTCTGTCGCACTTTGAAGCGCTCGTCGTGGAACATGGACCTGAAGCGTTTGTCGATCTTCACTTTGTGCTGCTTTTCGGGCATTTCCCAGAAGCGCGGGTCTCTCTGGACGCGTGAGAACCGCTCGTCCACCTTCTTCTGAGACGCCATCTTTAGACCTGGCACAGAGGTCATGGGGTCAATAAAGACGAGCGCCGCACAGATTAATCAAATAAAGACGAGCGCCGCACAGAATTAACTGATGAAAATAGATTTATTTTACCATTATTATTATTATTATCTTGTCTTACGCTGTTTTTATTCAATTTAATATTTAATTTAACTTTTATCTTTATTTATTTTCCCCCTCCATTCCTTTTTAGGAAATGAGGTTTTGTTTATAAGAGTTCTTCTATTAAGAGTGTATTTAAACTTCCTATAAATTATCTGTCCTTTTCCTCTGTATCTACCTGCGTTGCAACAATGAAATTTCCCCATGTGTGGACAATAAAAGAATATCTTATTAATCGACTGAAGACGACCGCTGCCGATACGACCTCGATATCGGTTTTCTGCTGTTTTCGATAGTCAATATTTGCAGAAACCGATATCGAGATTTTAAAATCCAGAGACAAATCTATTTTGAGCTGAAGGTAAGTTCACGATAATAACAAGTGACAAACATAATGAGCCCAGGTTTAGTCCCGGTTTAGTCCTGGTTTAGTCCTGGTTTAGACCTGGTTTAGTCCCGGTTTAGTCCCGGTTTAGTCCCGGTTTAGTCCTGGTTTAGTCCTGGTTTAGTCCCGGTTTAGTCCCGGTTCAGTCCCGGTTTAGACCTGGTTTAGACCAGGTTTAGTCCCGGTTCAGTCCCGGTTTAGTCACGGTTTGGTCCGGGTTTAGTCCAGGTTTAGACTCGGTTTAGTCCGGGTTTAGACTCGGTTTAGTCCGGGTTTAGTCCCGTTTTAGACCCTTGTTACCTCTCGCTGTAACTCAGATGACGCAGTTCAAAAGTCTGAGTGTTTGTCAATGAAAATAACGCGTAAAATCCTCAGTAAAAGTCTTAAAATGCATATTTCCCGCACACTTCCGCCTGACTTCCGCACATTGCACGTTTACCCACAATTCCGTGCGCGCATGCGGGACGGAGCGCGCTCAGGGACAAACCAAAACGCGAAGAGCAAAAACAGTATGGCGGAAGAGGTCAGGACGAGTCAGAACTGAACCGAGCCATACCGAGCCAAACCGAGCCACACCGAACCGGGGCCATGACCTGCAGACCGGTCCCGAGGCTCCTGAGGGCCCCGCCGCTGCTCCGGAGCTCACACAGCGGCTCAGAGCAGAGACTCAGCGGGAACACAGGTGACTCTGAGCCGGGAAGCAGGTTACACAGGCCTGGTCCTGGTTTAGACCTGCTTTAGTCCTGCTTTAGACCTGCTTTGAGCTTTAGTCCTGGTTAGTCCTGCTTTAGTCCTGCTTTAGTCCTGCTTCAGACCTGCTTTAGTCCTGCTTTAGTCCTGCTTTAAGCTTTAGTCCTGCTTTAGACCTGCTTTAGTCCTGCTTTAGTCCTGCTTTAGTCCTGCTTTAGTCCTGCTTTAGTCCTGCTTTAGTCCTGCTTCAGACCTGCTTTAGTCCTGCTTTAGTCCTGCTTTAAGCTTTAGTCCTGCTTTAGACCTGCTTTAGTCCTGCTTTAAGCTTTAGTCCTGCTTTAGACCTGCTTTAGTCCTGCTTTAGTCCTGCTTTAGACCTGCTTTAGTCCTGCTTTAGTCCTGCTTTAGTCCTGCTTTAGACCTGCTTTAGTCCTGCTTTAGACCTGCTTTAGACCTGCTTTAGACCTGCTTTAGTCCCGCTTTAGACCCGCTTTAGACCCGCTTTAGACCTGGTTTGGACCTGCTTTTGTCCTGCTTTAGTCCTGCTTTAGACCTGCTTTAGTCCCGCTTTAGACCCGCTTTAGTCCCGCTTTAGACCTGCTTTAGTCCTGCTTTAGTCCTGCTTTAGTCCTGCTATAGACCTGCTTTAGTCCTGCTTTAGACCTGCTTTAGACCTGCTTTAGTCCTGGTTTAGACCTGCTTTAGTCCTGCTTTAGACCTGCTTTAGACCTGCTTTAGACCTGCTTTAGTCCTGCTTTAGTCCTGCTTTAGTCCTGCTTTAGACCTGCTTTAGACCTGCTTTAGTCCTGGTTTAGTCCTGCTTTAGTCCTGCTTTAGTCCTGCTTTAGACCTGCTTTAGACCTGCTTTAGACCTTCTTTAGACCTGCTTTAGTCCTGGTTTAGTCCTGCTTTAGTCCTGCTTTAGACCTGCTTTAGTCCTGCTTTAGTCCTGCTTTAGACCTGCTTTAGTCCTGGTTTAGACCTGCTTTAGACCTGCTTTAGACCTGCTTTAGTCCTGCTTTAGTCCTGCTTTAGACCTGCTTTAGTCCTGGTTTAGACCTGATTTAGTCCTGCTTTAGTCCTGCTTTAGACCTGCTTTAGTCCTGCTTTAGTCCTACTTTAGACCTGCTTTAGTCCTGCTTTAGACCTGCTTTAGACCTGCTTTAGACCTGCTTTAGTCCTGGTTTAGTCCTGCTTTAGACCTGCTTTAGACCTGCTTTAGTCCCGCTTTAGACCCGCTTTAGACCCGCTTTAGTCCTGCTTTAGACCTGCTTTAGACCTGCTTTAGTCCTGCTTTAGACCTGCTTTAGTCCTGCTTTAGTCCTGCTTTAGACCTGCTTTAGTCCTGCTTTAGACCTGCTTTAGTCCTGCTTTAGACCTGCTTTAGTCCTGCTTTAGTCCTGCTTTAGACCTGCTTTAGTCCTGCTTTAGACCTGCTTTAGACCTGCTTTAGTCCCGCTTTAGACCTGCTTTAGTCCTGGCAGAGGTCATTCCACAGCTGTTACCATAGAAACCAGAGTGTAAACAAGACCCAAGGTGTAGGCTGTGCAAAGGTGCCCCTGAAACAATCCTGCACATAACTGCAGGTGCAGATGCTGCAGGTGCAGATGCTGCAGGTGCAGATGCTGCAGGTGCAGATGCTGCAGGTGCAGATGCTGCAGGGACAGATGCTGCAGGGACAGATGCTGCAGGGACAGATGCTGCAGGGACAGATGCTGCAGGTGCAGATGCTGCAGGGACAGATGCTGCAGGTGCAGATGCTGCAGGTGCAGATGCTGCAGGGACAGATGCTGCAGGGACAGATGCTGCAGGTGCAGATGCTGCAGGGACAGATGCTGCAGGGACAGATGCTGCAGGGACAGATGCTGCAGGGACAGATGCTGCAGGTGCAGATGCTGCAGGGACAGATGCTGCAGGGACAGATGCTGCAGGTGCAGATGCTGCAGGGACAGATGCTGCAGGGACAGATGCTGCAGGGACAGATGCTGCAGGTGCAGATGCTGCAGGTGCAGATGCTGCAGGGACAGATGCTGCAGGTGCAGATGCTGCAGGTGCAGATGTTGCAGGGACAGATGCTGCAGGTGCAGATGCTGCAGGGACAGATGCTGCAGGTGCAGATGCTGCAGGGACAGATGCTGCAGGTGCAGATGCTGCTGGGACAGATGCTGCAGGGACAGATGCTGCAGGGACAGATGCTGCAGGTGCAGATGCTGCAGGGACAGATGCTGCAGGGACAGATGCTGCAGGTGCAGATGCTGCAGGGACAGATGCTGCAGGGACAGATGCTGCAGGGACAGATGCTGCAGGTGCAGATGCTGCAGGGACAGATGCTGCAGGGACAGATGCTGCAGGTGCAGATGCTGCAGGGACAGATGTTGCAGGGACAGATGCTGCAGGTGCAGATGCTGCAGGGACAGATGCTGCAGGTGCAGATGCTGCAGGGACAGATGCTGCAGGTGCAGATGCTGCTGGGACAGATGCTGCAGGGACAGATGCTGCAGGGACAGATGCTGCAGGTGCAGATGCTGCTGGGACAGATGCTGCAGGGACAGATGCTGCAGGGACAGATGCTGCAGGGACAGATGCTGCAGGGACAGATGCTGCAGGTGCAGATGCTGCTGGGACAGATGCTGCAGGGACAGATGCTGCAGGTGCAGATGCTGCAGGGACAGATGCTGCAGGGACAGATGCTGCAGGTGCAGATGCTGCAGGGACAGATGCTGCAGGGACAGATGCTGCAGGTGCAGATGCTGCAGGGACAGATGCTGCAGGGACAGATGCTGCAGGGGCAGATGCTGCAGGTGCAGATGCTGCAGGGACAGATGCTGCAGGGACAGATGCTGGGACAGATGCTGCAGGTGCAGATGCTGCAGGTGCAGATGCTGCAGGTGCAGATGCTGCAGGTGCAGATGCTGCAGGGACAGATGCTGCAGGTGCAGATGCTGCAGGTGCAGATGCTGCAGGTGCAGATGCTGCAGGGACAGATGCTGCAGGTGCAGATGCTGCAGGGACAGATGCTGCAGGGACAGATTCTGCAGGTGCAGATGCTGCAGGGACAGATGCTGCAGGGACAGATTCTGCAGGGACAGATGCTGCCGGTGCAGATGCTGCAGGTGCAGATGCTGCAGGGACAGATGCTGCAGGTGCAGATGCTGCAGGGACAGATGCTGCAGGGACAGATTCTGCAGGGACAGATGCTGCCGGTGCAGATGCTGCAGGTGCAGATGCTGCAGGGACAGATGCTGCAGGGACAGATGCTGCAGGGACAGATGCTGCAGGGACAGATGCTACAGGGACAGATGCTGCAGGGACAGATGCTGCAGGTGCAGATGCTGCAGGGACAGATGCTGCAGGGACAGATGCTGCAGGGACAGATGCTACAGGGACAGATGCTGCAGGGACAGATGCTGCAGGGACAGATGCTACAGGGACAGATGCTACAGGGACAGATGCTGCAGGGACAGATGCTGCAGGGACAGATGCTGCAGGGACAGCACACATGGAGCTCCATCACCAGGAGCTGACATAGTGTAAGAAACATCTGAGCAGAGCACGGGCTGGAGACCCCAAGGACAAGGTGGGAAACACCTCTAAAGGTGGAGAACGCCTGAGTCAAGGTCCTCTGGGACTTCCAGATACAGACAGAATGGTAATGGAACCAAAAGGACATAGTGGTGGTCTCAAGAAGGCCATCGGCTAGAATTTCTATTGTTCAGTTTCGTTCCACCGAGGTGGAGAACACAATTTTAACATTCTATAATATAAAGCTCGTAACAATAACCCCCAAAACAAAATTCCACAAAAAAGATTTGCTGCCAATTTCTTGTAATCGGCTCCCAAAGACAGACCTATTTTTTCTAGCGCCGTGGACTAACTGTATGCAGTGATGTGGCAGTGACGCTATTTCGACCAATGAGCGTTGATTAAATCCTGAAAACCTTGCGCGCAGTTTGTTCTGATGTGGTTTGTATGTAAACAAACATGGCTGCTGACCCGCGAGGTTCCGCGTCTTCACAGCGACATGAAGGAGAATATCTGTGCTGTTTGCACATCCTCGACACTTCTAATGAGCAGACTAAGGTCCTAACTAAATCAACTTGGAATACTTTTTGGCGGATTGCGAAGGAATGGCTTGAATTTGGCGGAAAAGAAGCAAATGCCTTCGAAAAAGTGCAAAGCATGTTAGAGTATGAATACTAAGCCATTGGCTGAGATCTGTGGAGCGTCTACAGAGAGATGACTGATCTGATCTGTGGAGAGTCTACAGAGAGATGACTGATCTGATCTGTGGAGCGTCTACAGAGAGATGACTGATCTGATCTGTGGAGAGTCTACAGAGAGATGACTGATCTGATCTGTGGAGCGTCTACAGAGAGATGACTGATCTGATCTGTGGAGCGTCTACAGAGAGATGACTGATCTGATCTGTGGAGCGTCTACAGAGAGATGACTGATCTGATCTGTGGAGCGTCTACAGAGAGATGACTGATCTGATCTGTGGAGAGTCTACAGAGAGATGACTGATCTGATCTGTGGAGCGTCTACAGAGAGATGACTGATCTGATCTGTGGAGCGTCTACAGAGAGATGACTGATCTGATCTGTGGAGCGTCTACAGAGAGATGACTGATCTGATCTGTGGAGCGTCTACAGAGAGATGACTGATCTGATCTGTGGAGCGTCTACAGAGAGATGACTGATCTGATCTGTGGAGAGTCTACAGAGAGATGACTGATCTGATCTGTGGAGCGTCTACAGAGAGATGACTGATCTGATCTGTGGAGCGTCTACAGAGAGATGACTGATCTGATCTGTGGAGCGTCTACAGAGAGATGACTGATCTGATCTGTGGAGCGTCTACAGAGAGATGACTGATCTGATCTGTGGAGCGTCTACAGAGAGATGACTGATCTGATCTGTGGAGCGTCTACAGAGAGATGACTGATCTGATCTGTGGAGCGTCTACAGAGAGATGACTGATCTGATCTGTGGAGCGTCTACAGAGAGATGACTGATCTGATCTGTGGAGCGTCTACAGAGAGATGACTGATCTGATCTGTGGAGAGTCTACAGAGAGATGACTGATCTGATCTGTGGAGCGTCTACAGAGAGATGACTGATCTGATCTGTGGAGCGTCTACAGAGAGATGACTGATCTGATCTGTGGAGCGTCTACAGAGAGATGACTGATCTGATCTGTGGAGCGTCTACAGAGAGATGACTGATCTGATCTGTGGAGCGTCTACAGAGAGATGACTGATCTGATCTGTGGAGAGTCTACAGAGAGATGACTGATCTGATCTGTGGAGCGTCTACAGAGAGATGACTGATCTGATCTGTGGAGAGTCTACAGAGAGATGACTGATCTGATCTGTGGAGAGTCTACAGAGAGATGACTGATCTGATCTGTGGAGCGTCTACAGAGAGATGACTGATCTGATCTGTGGAGCGTCTACAGAGAGATGACTGATCTGATCTGTTTTGAAAGCAGACAAAGAATATTTCGATTTTTTTCAAAATATTTCTGGGAATCAAAATCTAAAAAAAAATGTATGATGCTGGCCCTTTCTAATTCTAATGAGAATTACATTTTATTATAAGGAAAGTTGTTGGTATAAACAAAATAATCCACATTTGAATTTATATTGACATTTCTACAACTTGGTGTCATTCTCAAACACTTCAATAAGATGGTATACAATAAGATGATATACAATAAGATGATATACAACAAGATGATATACAATAAGATGGTATACAATAAGATGGTATACAATAAGATGATATACAATAAGATGATATACAATAAGATGGTATACAATAAGATGATATACAATAAGATGGTATACAATAAGATGATATACAATAAGATGGTATACAATAAGATGGTATACAATAAGATGATATACAATAAGATGGTATACAATAAGATGGTATACAATAAGATGATATACAATAAGATGGTATACAATAAGATGGTATACAACAATAAGATGATATACAATAAGATGGTATACAATAAGTTGATATACAATAAGATGGTATACAATAAGATGATATACAATAAGATGATATACAATAAGATGATATACAATAAGATGGTATACAATAAGATGATATACAATAAGATGGTATACAATAAGATGATATACAATAAGATGGTATACAATAAGATGGTATACAATAAGATGATATACAATAAGATGGTATACAATAAGATGATATACAATAAGATGATATACAATAAGATGATATACAATAAGATGGTATACAATAAGATGATATACAATAAGATGATATACAATAAGATGATATACAATAAGATGGTATACAATAAGATGGTATACAATAAGATGGTATACAATAAGATGATATACAATAAGATGGTATACAATAAGATGATATACAATAAGATGATATACAATAAGATGGTATACAATAAGATGATATACAATAAGATGGTATACAATAAGATGATATACAATAAGATGGTATACTATAAGATGGTATACAATAAGATGGTATACAATAAGATGGTATACAATAAGATGGTATAAGATGTTGCATTAGATCCTCGTTGCTTTTTCACAGTTTTCTTGTTCATTCTCATGATTTCACCACTTTCAGCCGTTTCATAATGACATCTTTGCTGAAAATGTTGTATGTTGTGGTGTACGGATGGTTTCAGGTGCTGAAAGAGACATTTAAAATGGATTTAGTAAAAGGGAAAATGTAATGTACTTTAGGCTGCCATGAAATGAATGGAGCTGGAAAAAATCGTACTTTCCAATGTGGTGTAACTCTAATAATTCTTGTTATATAAAGTATAACAGAGATAATCTGTGGCAAATCATAATGACAATAACATAAATGTTCATCTTCACCTCATTTTCCCAACTGTCTTTGATAAGAGTGTAGTTTTTATAGCAGTTGTAGTGGTAGTGCACTTCTATAGTGATGCAGTCACTTTCTCTAATGTGGAGTCATATTCACTCATACTGTTTCACTTTGGCAGCTTTTCTGGGGTTTCCTGCAAAAAATGACAATTTTAGTGAGTGCTAATCTATTTATTTCACTAGAAAATTCATTTTGACAAGCTATATTTCATGAAATGTTCTTGAATGAGATTTTACATACCACATGATTCAGTTTCAGCCTGGACAAGTTTGTCATTCAAGGAAGAATTGTTGTTTGTCCTTGGGGCTTTTCTATATATATATATACTCCACTACTCGCAGATCTTAAGTCTTTTGGGCAAAATACATTCTGAATATTCATCACTACTGGAATCTACAATGACGACACAAAGAATAAAGTCAATGATGAATAATTTATCATTTTATACACTACTAGTAGTGAAGGTGATTATTTCTACTCACCATTGCTAGATTTAGTGCGGGTTTCTGATGGTTTACATGTCTCTCTCTGGCATAAATAGTTGCCGCTTCTCGGTGTATCTCTTGTAACACGAGGGTGGTACTGTGGTACTAGGGTACTGTAGTACTGTGGTACTGTGGTACTGCGGTACTGTAGTACTGTAGTACTGTAGTACTGTGGTACTGCGGTACTGTAGTACTGTAGTACTGTCGTACTGCAGTACTGTAGTACTGTAGTACTGTAGTACTGCAGTACTGTGGTACTGATCCCCCGAGTGTCTCGTGTTCACAGTCCAACATGCTTTGCACTTTTTCGAAGGCATTTGCTTCTTTTCCGCCAAATTCAAGCCATTCCTTCGCAATCCGCCGAAAAGTATTCCAAGTTGATTTAGTTAGGACCTTAGTCTGCTCATTATAAGTGTCGAGGATGTGCAAACAGCACAGATATTCTCCTTCATGTCGCTGTGAAGACGCGGAACCTCGCGGGTCAGCAGCCATGTTTGTTTACATACAAACCACATCACAACAAACTGCGCGCAAGGTTTTCAGGGTTTGATCAACGCTCATTGGTCGAAATAGCGT
>NW_027315920.1:77500-100000 GCF_026437365.1 Eucyclogobius newberryi | reverse complement strand
TACTACAACTACTACTACTACTCCTACTACTACTACTACTACTACTACTACTACTACTACTGCTGCTACTACTACTACTACTACTACTACTACTTCTACTACTACATCTGCTACTACTCCTACTACTACTACTACTCCTACTACTCCTACTCCTACTCCTACTACTACTACAACTGCTACTACTACTACTGCTACTACTACTACTGCTACTACTCCTACTACTACTACTACAACCCTACCACTACTACTACTGCTACTACTACTACTTCTACTACTTCTCCTATTACTACTCCTACTATTACAACTGCTACTGCTCATACTACTACTACTGCTACTATTCTTACTCCTACTCGTACTACTACTGCTACTACTACTACTACTACTCCTACTACTACTCCTACTACTCTTACTACTACTACTCCCACTACTACTGCTACTTCTCCTCCTACTCCTACTACTACTACTACTACTACTACTACTACTCTTACTACTCCTACTACTACTCCTACTACTCCTACTACTACTACTACTCTTACTACTACTACTACTACTCCCACTACTACTGCTACTTCTCCTCCTACTCCTACTACTACTACTACTACTACTACTCCTACTACTCCTACTACTACTACTACTCTTACTACTACTACTACTACTCCCACTACTACTGCTACTTCTCCTCCTACTCCTACTACTACTACTACTACTACTACTCCTACTACTCCTACTACTCCTACTACTACTACTCCTACTACTCCTACTACTACTACTACTACTACTGCTACTACTACTACTACAACTACTCTTACTACTCCTACTACTACTCCTACTACTCCTACTACTACTACTACTCTTACTACTACTACTACTACTCCCACTACTACTGCTACTTCTCCTCCTACTCCTACTACTACTACTACTACTACTACTACTCCTACTACAACTACTACTACTGCTACTACTGCTGCTACTGTCATGAACTACTACTACTCCAACTACTACTGCTGCTTTTCCTACTCCTACTACTACCACTACTACTGCTACTGCTACTGCTACTGCTACTACTACTACTCCTACTGCTAGTACAACTACTAGTACAACTACTAATACTCCTACTACTACTACTACAACTACTACTACTCCTACTACTACTACTACAACTACTACTACTACTCCTACTACTACTACTACTACTACTACTACTACTACTACTACTACTACTACTGCTGCTACTACTACTACTACTACTACTACTACTACTGCTACTACTACATCTGCTACTACTCCTACTACTACTATTACTCCTACTCCTACTACTACTACTATACTACTACTACTACTACTACTACTACTGCTGCTACTACTACTACTACTCCTACTACTACTACTACAACTACTACTACTACTCCTACTACTACTACTACTACTACTACTACTACTACTACTACTACTACTACTGCTGCTACTACTACTACTACTACTACTACTACTACTGCTACTACTACATCTGCTACTACTCCTACTACTACTACTACTCCTACTGCTACTGCTACTACTGCTACTACTACTACTACAACTACTACTACTACTCCTACTACTACTCCTACTACTACTACTACTACTACTACTACTACTACTACTGCTGCTACTACTACTACTACTACTACTACTACTACTGCTACTACTACATCTGCTACTACTCCTACTACTACTACTACTCCTACTGCTACTGCTACTACTGCTACTTCTCCTACTCCTACTACTACTACTACTACAACTACTACTACTACTACTACTACTACTACAACTACTACTACTACTACTACTACTACTACTACTCTTAGTACTCCTACTACTACTACTACTGCTACTCCTACTACTATTTCTGCTACTACTACTCCTACTACTCCTACTCCTACTCTTACTAATACTACTACTACTACTACAACTACTACTACTACTACATCTGCTACTACTCCTACTACTACTACTACTTCTACTTCTACTGCTACTACTGCTACTACTACTACTACTCCTACTACTACTGCTACTACTCCTACTACTACTACTACTACTACTACTACTACTACTCCTACTACTACAACTGCTACTACTCCTACTACTACTACTACTAATACTACTGCTACTACTCAAACTACTACTACTACAACCCTACTACTACTACTACTGCTACTACTCCTACTACTACTACTACTCCTATTACTACTCCTACTACTACTTCTACTACTACTCCTATTACTACTCCTACTACTACTACTACTACTGCTACTACTCTTACTCCTACTCCTACTACTCCTACTCCTACTACTACTACTACTGCTACTACTACTACTACTACTACTACTACTACTACTACTACTACTACTCCTACTGCTATTACTGCTCCTACTACTACTACTCCTACTACTACTTCTACTACTACTCCTATTACTACTCCTACTACTACTACTACAACTGCTACTACTCTTACTCCTACTCCTACTACTCCTACTCCTACTCCTACTACTACTGCTACTACTACTACTACTACTACTACTCCTACTACTACTACTACTACAACTACTACTCTTACTACTACTACTCCTGCTACTACTGCTACTTCTCCTACTCCTACTCCTACTCCTACTACTACTACTACTACTCCTACTACTACTCCTACTACTACTACTACTACTCCTACTACTACTACTACTACAACTACTACTCTTACTACTACTACTCCTACTACTACTGCTACTTCTCCTACTCCTACTCCTACTACTACTGCTACTACTCCTACTACTACTACTACTACTCCTACTACTCTTACTACTCCTACTACTCCTATTACTACTACTACTACTACTACTACTACTACTACTCTTACTACTACTACTACTACTACTCTTACTACTACTACTACTACTACTACTACTACTGCTACTTCTCCTACTCCTACTATTACTACTACTACTACCAATACTACTACTACTACAACTACTACTACTACTACTACAACTACTACTACTACTACTACTACTCCTACTACTACTACTATTACTACTACTTCTACCAATACTACTACTACTACTGCTACGACTCTTACTACTCCTACTCCTGCCACTACTACTACTACTACTACTCTTACTACTACTACTAGCACTACTCCTACTACTACTCCTATTACTACTCCTACTACTACTACTACTACTGCTACGACTCTTACTACTCCTACTCCTGCCACTACTACTACTACTACTACTCTTACTACTACTACTAGCACTACTCCTACTACTACTACTACTGCTACTTCTCCTACTCCTACTACTACTACTACTACTACTACTACTACTACTACTACTACTACTACTACTACTCCTACTACTACTACTACTGCTACTACTGCTGCTACTGTCACGAACTACTACTACTACTACTGCTACTACTACTACTGCTACTATTCTTACTCCTACTCCTACTACTACTGCTACTACTACTACTACTACTACTACTACTCTTACTACTCCTACTACTACTCCTACCACTCCTACTACTACTACTCCTACTACTACTACTACTTCTACTACTTCTCCTATTACTACTCCTACTACTACAACTGCTACTGCTCATACTACTACTACTGCTACTATTCTTACTCCTACTCCTACTCCTACTACTACTACTACTACTACTACTACTCCTACTACTCCTACTACTACTACTCCTACTACTACTCCTACTACTACTACTACTACTCCTACTACTACTACTACTACTACTACTCCTACTACTACTACTCCTACTACTCCTACTACTACTACTACTACTACTCCTCCTACTACTACTACTACTCCTACTACTACTACTACTGCTACTTCTCCTACTCCTACTACTACTACTACTACTACTACTACTACTACTACTACTACTGCTACTACTACTACTGCTACTACTACTACTGCTACTACTCCTACTACTACTACTACTCCTATTACTACTCCTACTACTACTTCTACTACTACTCCTATTACTACTCATACTAGTACTACTACTACAACTGCTACTACTCATACTACTACTACTGCCACTACTCTTACTCCTACTACTCCTACTCCTACTACTACTACCACTGCTACTACTCCTACTACTACTACTACTCATATTACTACTCCTACTACTACTACTACTCCTACTACTACTACTACTTCTACTACTTCTCCTATTACTACTCCTACTACTACAACTGCTACTGCTCATACTACTACTACTGCTACTATTCTTACTCCTACTTCTACTACTACTGCTACTACTACTACTACTACTACTCTTACTACTCCTACTACTACTCCTACCACTCCTACTACTACTACTCCTACTACTACTACTACTACTACTACTACTACTACTACTACTACTCCTACTACTCCTACTACTACTACTCCTACTACTACTCCTACTCCTACTACTCCTACTACTACTCCTACTACTCCTACTACTACTACTACTACTCCTACTACTACTACTCCTACTACTACTCCTACTACTACTACTACTACTACTACTACTACTACTCCTACTACTACTACTACTACTACTCCTACTACTCCTACTACTACTACTACTACTACTACTACTCCTCCTACTACTACTACTACTACTCCTACTACTACTACTACTACTACTACTCCTACTACTACTACTCCTACTACTACTACTACTACTACTACTCCTACTCCTACTACTCCTACTACTACTACTACTACTCCTACTACTCCTACTACTACTACTACTACTACTACTACTCCTACTACTACTACTACTACTGTAACGAACTACTACTGTTAAATTCAGTTTGTCCTCAGCTACTGAACATCTCGCAACAATGGTCATATGGTCACATGGTCACATGGCCTCTGGGCCTTTGGTCACATGTCCTCTGGTCACATGGTCACATGGCCTCTGGTCACATGGTCACATGGCCTCTGGTCATATGGTCACATGGTCACATGGCCTCTGGGCCTTTGGTCACATGGCCTCTGGTCACATGGTCACATGGCCTCTGGTCACATGGTCACATGGCCTCTGGTCACATGCTGAAGGCCAACCAGGAAGAGGAAGATCATCCTCCTCTGTCTCAGCAAAGACCCCAAGAACCTCGTCCTGATGAAGGAATCCTGCAAGACCCCAGACCCCACTGTCCAAGACCCCGCTTTAGACCTGGTTTAGACCTGGTTTAGACCTTGTTTAGTCCTGCTTTAGTCCTGCTTTAGTCCTGCTTTAGTCCTGGTTTAGTCCTGCTTTAGACCTGCTTTAGACCTGCTTTAGACCTGCTTTAGACCTGCTTTAGTCCTGCTTTAGTCCTGGTTTTGTCCTGCTTTAGACCTGCTTTAGACCTGCTTTAGACCTGCTTTAGACCTGCTTTAGTCCTGCTTTAGTCCTGGTTTTGTCCTGCTTTAGACCTGCTTTAGTCCTGGTTTAGTCCTGCTTTAGACCTGCTTTAGTCCTGCTTTAGTCCTGCTTTAGTCCTGGTTTAGTCCTGCTTTAGTCCTGCTTTAGTCCTGGTTTAGTCCTGCTTTAGACCTGCTTTAGTCCTGCTTTAGTCCTGCTTTAGACCTGCTTTAGTCCTGCTTTAGACCTGCTTTAGACCTGCTTTAGTCCTGGTTTAGTCCTGCTTTAGACCTGATTTAGACCTGCTTTAGACCTGCTTTAGACCTGCTTTAGTCCTGCTTTAGTCCTGGTTTTGTCCTGCTTTAGACCTGCTTTAGACCTGCTTTAGACCTGCTTTAGACCTGCTTTAGTCCTGCTTTAGTCCTGGTTTTGTCCTGCTTTAGACCTGCTTTAGTCCTGGTTTAGTCCTGCTTTAGACCTGCTTTAGTCCTGCTTTAGTCCTGCTTTAGTCCTGGTTTAGTCCTGCTTTAGTCCTGCTTTAGTCCTGGTTTAGTCCTGCTTTAGACCTGCTTTAGTCCTGCTTTAGTCCTGCTTTAGACCTGCTTTAGTCCTGCTTTAGTCCTGCTTTAGTCCTGGTTTAGTCCTGCTTTAGTCCTGCTTTAGTCCTGGTTTAGTCCTGCTTTAGTCCTGGTTTAGACCTGCTTTAGTCCTGGTGTGGAGTGGGTGTGGTCAGATGACTCGGGGCGTTGTCTCCACTTCCTGTTTTTAAATGTTTTTCATTCAAGAATCTCATTCATAAAATAATGAATAATGTAAACAGGAAGTGAATTATTGTTGCATGAAAAGATTTGGATCTGAGAGAATGGATTTGGGTTTTAATTCATTTGTGTTCAACTGGAGCAGTAACTCTAACTCTGAGAGTAACTCTAACTCTGAGAGTAACTCTAACTCTGAGAGTAACTCTAACTCTGAGAGTAACTCTAACTCTGAGAGCAACGAAGCAGACGGGCTGGACGTAAACTCCGAGAGAAGAGAGGGACAAACAGGAAGTCGGTTCCCGCCGTAGTCATGGGTAACGTGAGGTCCCTTCAAAATAAAATGACGGAAATAGCAAGCCTCATGCAGTCCCAGAGGATTTATAGGGACAGCAGCGTCTTGATTTTCACAGAGACCTGGTTAACAGCAGAAATGCCAGACTCTATTGTAGTTTTGGACAATTTTCATCTGCTGCGGGCGACAGAACGAGAGAATCTGGGAAGAAAAGAGGTGGAGGTCTGGCGGTGTATGTGAACACGAGCTGGTCCAAACCAGAACACTGCACAGTGAAGCAGCAGCTATGTAACAAGGATATTGAACTATTGGCTCTTGGCATGAGGCCATACTATCTGCCCCGGGAGTTCTCACATGTGATTTTGATCGCAGTCTATGTGGCCCCGTCTGCCAATGCTGAAAATGCTTGTGAAGCACTGCTCTCCTGCACTTGTAGGCAGCAAACACAGCATCCACAGGCTCTCTTCCTCATCTCTGGTGACTTTAACCACGCTCCTCCCTCTTCTGTTCTACCAACATACACCCAGTATGTTACCTGCCCCACCAGAGACAATAGAACATTGGACTTGTTTTTTGCCAACACCAAAGAGGCTTATTCTTCTTCCCCCCTCCCTCCCCTGGGCAGCTCGGACCACAACCTTGTACATCTGAGGCCTGTGTATGAACCCATCGTGCGCAGGCAGCCTGTGGTGTCCCGTGAGGTGAGGATGTGGTCTGCTGAGAGCGAGGAGGCTCTGAGGGACTGCTTCAGCACCACTGTCTGGACTGAGCTTTATGACCCACATGGGGAGGACATCAACACCATCACAGAGTGCATCACGGACTACATCAACTTCTGTTTTGAGAACATTGTTCCCTCCCGGACGGTGCGGTGTTTTCCAAACAACAAGCCATGGATTAACCGTGAACTGAAGGCTCTGCTGAAGGAGAAGAAGAGAGCCTTCAGGTCAGGGAACAAGGAGGAGCTGAGGACTGTGCAGAAGGAGCTGAGGAGGAAGATCAGGCAGGCTGAGGCCGGCTACAAGAGGAGGATGGAGGAGCAGCTGCAGCAAAAGAACATTCAGGGAGAGTGGAGGAGCCTGAAAACCATCTCGGGCTTCAAAATCCCCCCTGCCCAGACATAGGGGGATCTACAGTGGGTGAATGATTTAAATGCTCACTTCTTGAGGTTTGATCAGTCACCCGCCCCTCCCCCTGCACAACTGCATGCTCCCTCTTCCACAGCTGGACAATGCCCTGCATCTGTTCCTCTTCGCTTATCTGCCCCGGACCATCAGCTCCCCACTTCGCCTGGACTCACCCATCCCCCCAGCACACGGTCCCCCTGCCAACCACTGACTGTCACAGCAGCACAGGTGAGGAGTGAGCTGAAGAGGATTAAAGTGAGGAAGGCAGCAGGACCTGATGGCATCAGCCCCAGGCTCCTTAAGTCCTGCGCAGATGAACTGTGTGGAGTTATGGAGCATGTCTTCAACATGAGCCTGAAGCTGAGGGTGGTACCACAGGTCTGGAAGACCTCCTGTCTGGTACCTGTGCCTAAGACACCGTGCCCCAAAGACCTCAACAGCTTCAGGCCAGTGGCTCTCACGTCCCACCTGATGAAGACACTGGAGAGGCTGGTCCTGGACCACCTCCGCTCCACCGTGAGCTCAGCCATGGACCCGCTGCAGTTTGCATATCGGTCTGGCATCGGAGTGGAGGACGCCGTCATCTCCCTGCTGCACCGCTCTCTCTCTCACCTGGAAAAGCCTGGCAGCTCTGTGAGGATTCTGTTCTTCAATCTTTCCAGCGCCTTCAACACCATCAGCTCCTGAGGGACAAGCTGGAGACGGCTGGTGTGGAGTATGACCTGGCAGAGTGGATCCTGGACTACCTCACGGACCGACCCCAGTTTGTGTGAGCCCGGAACTGTGTGTCTGACACTCGGACCTGCAGTGTGGGGGCGCCCCAGGGCACTGTCCTCGCGCCCTTTCTCTTCACCCTTTACACTGCAGACTTCAGACATGACACGGACAGCTGTGTCCTGCAGAAGTTCTCTGACGACTCTGCCATCATCGGACTCATCACGGACGACGATGATGTGGAGGACAGAGGACTGGAGCAGGACATTGTGGACTGGTGTCAGCGGAACCACCTCCTCATCAACGCGGGGAAGACCAAGGAGATGGTGGTGGACGTCCGTAGACGCCACCCCACTGCCCCCTCACCAGTGAACATCCAGGGACGGGACATTGAGAGAGTGGACTCATACAAGTACCTGGGTGTTCATCTGAACCACAAACTGGACTGGACTCATAACACAGACGCACTGTACAGGAAGAGCCAGAGTCGGCTCTACCTCCTGAGGAGACTCAGGTCTTTTGGAGTGACAGGGCCACTCCTGAAGACCATCTACGACTCTGTGGTGGCATCAGCTCCTGTAGGTGTGGCCTGCTGGAGCAGCAGCATCACAGAGAGGGAGAGGAAGAGACTGGACAGAGTCATCAAGAAGTCCAGCTCCGTCCTGGGCTGTGCTCTGGACTCGGTGCAGGAGGTGGGGGACAGGAGGGTCCTGGCTAGATTCACATCTATGCTGGACCATAAGTGTCATCCCCTGCAGGACACTCTGTCCGCTCTGGAGAGCAGCTTCAGTGAGAGACTGATCCACCCTCGATGTGTGAAGGAAAGGTTCTGCAGGTCTTTCCTTCTGCTGCTGTCAGACTTTATAACAAAAACTGTTAGTACTGAACACTCGCAATACTGACCTAACCTAATACTGATGTGCAATTCTGTCATATGTGCAATTGCTGTTGGAATTCATGTGCAATCTATGTGCTGTCGTGACACATATTCATGTGCAATTACTGTCGTGATCACATGCAATGGTATTTATTTATTTATTTGTCTATGGGAGTTTTTATTTATTTATAGGAGATCTTCTACTGAAAGTGTTTTTCAGACTTCCTATAAGTGATCTGTTCTTCTGTATCTTCCTGCGTTGCACCAATGAAATTTCCCCATGTGGGACAATAAAGGAATATCTTATCTTATCTCTAACTCTGAGAGTAACTCTGATGCTCTGATGTTTAGAGTTAGTGTAGACTTTAGAGTTGGTGTAGACTTTAGAGTTAGTGTAGACTTTAGAGCTGGTGTAGACTTTAGAGTTCTCTGTGGAGTGTATCACTCGTGTCTTTAAAGGGTCTCATGGGTTCATTGTGGGGACAATATTTAAAGAGTGATTTAAAGGGCTGGTCGTGTCCCCCCGTTTCCCCCGGCAACGCTCGGAGCCGCTCTGAGCTGCTCCTGTCTCCCCCTGTCTCCCCCTGTCTCCCCCTGTCTCCTCCCCCTGAGCTTTTGTGTGCAGAAGAAAAGAGAGGGAAAAGGGAGGGCAGGAAAGAGGGAGGAGGGAGAAAGAGAAGGGGAACGAGGGACTGTAAGGACAAGAGAGAGGGGAAGAAGAAGAGGAGGAGGGGACGGGGGAGAGGACAGAGGAGGGACAGAGGAGGGACAGAGGAGGGACAGAGGAGGGACAGAGGAGGGACAGAGGAGGGACAACATGAGGGAAATGTTCTATTCAGGACAAACAAATATGAAAAGAAAAGCGAAGTTAATTCCCTCAAATCTTTACTTCATCAAACACGAGGTGAGAATGTCTGGGGTGACGTGAGGACATCAGGGGTCAAAGACATGATTGTGAGTGACAGGTGTCGTGAGTGACAGGTGTCGTGAGTGACAGGTGTCGTGAGTGACAGGTGTCGTGAGTGACAGGTGTCGTGCATGAATGAACTGACATAAGTTCATTAAGTGAGTCACAAAAAAGATATTTAGTCATATTTAGTCAGTGTGTGTGAGGGGCGTGGCTAACGCTAGTGTGTGAGGGGCGTGGCTAACGCTAGTGTGTGAGGGGCGTGGCTAACGCTAGTGTTTGAGGGGCGTGGCTAACGCTAGTGTGTGAGGGGCGTGGCTAACGCTAGTGTGTGAGGGGCGTGGCTAACGCTAGTGTGTGAGGGGCGTGGCTAACACTAGTGTGTGTGAGGGGCGTGGCTAACGCTAGTGTGTGAGGGGCGTGGCTAACACTAGTGTGTGTGAGGGGCGTGGCTAACGCTAGTGTGTGAGGGGCGTGGCTAACGCTAGTGTGTGAGGGGCGTGGCTAACGCTAGTGTGTGAGGGGCGTGGCTAACGCAAGTGTGTGAGGGGCGTGGCTAACACTAGTGTGTGTGAGGGGCGTGGCTAACGCTAGTGTGTGAGGGGCGTGGCTAACGCTAGTGTGTGAGGGGCGTGGCTAACACTAGTGTGTGTGAGGGGCGTGGCTAACGCTAGTGTGTGAGGGGCGTGGCTAACGCTAGTGTGTGAGGGGCGTGGCTAACGCTAGTGTGTGAGGGGCGTGGCTAACGCAAGTGTGTGAGGGGCGTGGCTAAAGATACTGTGTGTGTGAGGGGCGTGGCTAAAGCCTCTACGCCACGTTTGAACCTCTCTAGTCATGCTAATGCTAATGCTAATGCTAGACTCTTTATGACCTGGAAATATCAGACTGTGGCTCTGGACAAAGCGAGTGCCATAAACAGGAAACAGCTGTTGCTAACGCGCTACGCTAGCTTTGTGTTGCTAATGCTCCACAAAGTCGTTAGCATCAGTGGAAACACAGCGCTTTAACCCAATAACCCTCACAGGAGCTAGAACCTGTCAGGAGCTAGACCCTGTCAGGAGCTAGACCCTGTCAGGAGCTAGACCCTGTCAGAGGCTTAAGACTGCGACACTTCGGGGCCAAACCAAAGTGATCCAGTGGGACGTGGCTGTGGAGCCAGTGCACAGACTCTAAAGTATTTTCTTTAGACTATTGTGAAGGTTCACGGGGCCCCTGAATACCAGGGGCCCCGTGAACCTTAAGTCAATGTTTAAGGTTTATTTTTGACTTTTAATTTATCACAGTAAAGATGGGGCCCCTCACTGACTGGACTAGTTTCATTCTTCTGGACTCTTCTCTATTTAAAGAAGATTTATTCCTCCAAAATGAGCAAAGGGAAGTGACAGAGGATACAGGTTTAGTCCTGGTTTAGTCCTGCACACCGCAGGAGGCGCTGCACCTCCACACCGCAGGAGGCGCTGCACCTCCACACCGCAGGAGGCGCTGCACCTCCACACCGCAGGAGGCGCTGCACCTCCACACCGCAGGAGGCGCTGCACCTCCACACCGCAGGAGGCGCTGCACCTCCACACCGCAGGAGGCGCTGCACCTCCACACCGCAGGAGGCGCTGCACCTCCACACCGCAGGAGGCGCTGCACCTCCACACCGCAGGAGGCGCTGCACCTCCACACCGCAGGAGGCGCTGCACCTCCACACCGCAGGAGGCGCTGTTCTCAGGCTCGTTCCCTGTGCGACGCCGCCGCAGACCGTGGATCAGATGAAGCAGATGAAGCGGACACACGCGCTGACGCAGAGGTCACAGAAAACATGACGATTAAAGCTTCATGACGCGACATTTGGACACTTTTCACCGCGGATTTCACGTCGCACTTCTTCGTAGCACGTTCCCATAGCCCGGACATCACGTGACAACAAGTGTCTTTGCTGAAATCACCCAGAAAACCACCAGAAGCTAGCGGCTAACGTTAGCATTAGCGCCGCAGCCGCTTTTTCGCTCTGTTTTGGCTCGTTTTTAGTGCTTTTTTTGCCGTTCCCGTCCCTCCCGGCGATGGATGCGAACTCTGCGGGCTCGGGGGGCTTCAAGGGCGGACTGGGGGGCCTTTTTGGTGGAGGGGCCCCTGAATATTCAAACACAGAACTGTCCGGAGTCCCGCGTAAGTGTTATAGCGCGTCACGTTAGCTTCGATGCTAAATGACGCTCTTACGTAAAATGTGGCTTTTCTAATGTGATTTTACATCGTTTGTTCTGTTTTAAACTGTCGCGTTAACACTACGCACCAATAATTCAACAAAATAGACCAAATGTACAAAGATCAATCAGGAAACAGTTGTAGAACTGATTAAAAATAGCCAGAATTGAACTGTTATCAAACGACTTCTAAACTCTTCTGTTCACATGTTTTACATTTACTTTTGTTACATTAAAATGTAATAATAATATGTAAATCATCACGACCTAGAGTAAAGGTGCAGTATGTCACTTTTCTAGTGGTTATTTCCGTTGTTTTCCTTATCTTACACCAGAACAAAGAACATATTCAGTTGTATCTATTTGAATAAATAAACGTAACACATTTGATGACGTTTCGTGCACTTTCCAAATGAAAATGATTTGTGTCCAGTGTCCGGGATGAGTCCTCTGTCCCCCTACCTGAACGTGGACCCCCGCTTCCTGGTCCAGGTGAGCGCCCCGCCCACTCTGTTTACATGTCAACATCCTTGTGCCGAGCTGAAACGTCCCGTAAATGACACGAGTGCGAGGGTGTCATCTGTTTTTTTCTTTGTTTGTTTGTTTGTTTGTTTAGGACACGGACGAGTTCATTTTGCCGACCGGAGCCAATAAAACCCGGGGCCGGTTTGAATTGGCCTTCTTCACCATCGGCGGCTCCTGCATCACCGGTGAGGGCCACAACACACACCAAATATGGGATTTTTATTTTGTATTTTGGTCGGTTCTAGTTTAAAAATGCATTAGACAGGTTTTTTCTAATTATGATGTCATTTCCTGTGGTAAATATTGATCAGTTTTACCTCGATCAAGAACGTTTAAAGTGACAGGAAGTGGAGCTGAGTCCCTCTGTGACGTCATCAGCGTTTCGTCATCAGCGTGACGTCATCAGCGTGATGTCATCAGCGTGATGTCATCAGCGTGATGTCATCAGCGTGATGTCATCAGCGTGATGTCATCAGCGTGATGTCATCAGCGTGATCAGTGTGATGTCATCAGCGTGATGTCGTCAGCGTGATGTCGTCAGCGTGATGTCGTCAGCGTGACGTCATCAGCGTGACGTCATCAGCGTGACGTCATCAGCGTGATCAGTGTGATGTCATCAGTGTGATGTCATCAGTGTGCGACACATGGTTGGACTAAATAAAGGTGTTTTATGGTCTTATTGTGTCAGGTCAGAACTGTTGATGTTTCTGTGGAGTTTGGCTCTTGTTTACAGTCTGGTTGCTATGGAAACAGCTGTGGAATCACCTCTGTGTCATATCTGTGCTCACGACCAACCAGGAAGTGCAACTATAAACTTTACACAAAGGGACAAACTGGGAAGAAATAGACAGAATTATCAGTTAAATATTATTTATAATTATATTTTATTCATAGTTTAATCTGTCAGATGCACCGAACAATAAAAGCAACAAAAATATAACGTTAAGCTACAGTGGGGGGGAAAAGCTCCAAAAAAGTGACTAAAATCAACTAAATGTGACTTAAAGCTACCAAAGCGCTGTTTCCACTGATGCTAACGACTTTGTGGAGTCTAAAGCCTCGTACAGACGCCGCGGCCTCATCGCGCCCGACGCAGAATTTGAGCGCGTGTACATTTGAAAGGTTTACGCACCGGACGCGCGCTCTCGACGCCCCGGACACTGTACACAGGCGCGCGTACGGCGCGCTCCAGCTCTCTGCGCACATGCGCAGTAGAGGTGTTGTCGTGGCCTTTCATTGTGTAAAATTGCAGATATGGAGAGTGTTGTTTTGGTGTTTTTGGTTTGTTTGTGTCTCTGTTCCACCGTGAACACATGGTACAGCTCCTTTCTCCCACACGGCACAATCAGTCGTTCGTCTGCCATTGTTGACGAAGAAGGACAAAGTGGCTCTTCTTGGGGAATTCCACGGGGAATACCGGAAATACGTACGTACGTCACTGGAGCGTCAGCTCTGATTGGCTGCTGCGGCGGGTGCTACGCTTCTGCTGCAGAGACCTCAACATATCTGAACACGTCGCTTAAGCCGCTTTGGCCGCCTCAGTCGCCTCCTACGCGCTCAAAGCGTCGAGAGCGTAAGAAAACGCAGCAATCGCGCCGCAAAAACGAAGAAATCGCGCCGCGGATAACGCACTACGCGCTGGACACACGTTTACCATAGACTTTGAATGTAAACTGGAGGCTTCGGCCGACGAGGTGTGGACAGGGCTTTAGCAACACAAAGCTAGCGTAGCGCGTTAGCAACAGCTGTTTCCTGTTTATGGCACTCGCTTTGTCAAGAGCCACAATCTGATATTTCCAGGTCATAAAGAGTCTAGCATTAGCATTAGCATGACATAAAGAGAGTTTCAAACGCCACGCCCCTCACACACTAGCTTTAGCCACGCCCCTCACACACTAGCTTTAGCCACGCCCCTCACACACTAGCTTTAGCCACGCCCCTCACACACTAGCTTTAGCCACGCCCCTCACACACTAGCTTTAGCCACGCCCCTCACTCACATGTTATCTCTTTCCTTTAGGGGCGGCGCTGGGAGCGGCTAACGGCGTCAGACTGGGCGTGACCGAGACCAGGGACATGTCCTGGTCCAAACCCCGGAACGTGCAGTAAGTCTCGCCACAATAAAAGCTCGCGCTACTGTTTTTTTTTTTTTTTTTTTTTTTTTGAAGAAATCTGCACAAACTTCTGCTGGTGTCCTCGTTAATCATCTGGGCTTTGACTTCACTAACTTGTATTAAAGTTGTGGAAGTCCTGAAGAACTCGTAGATTCGTCCACTCAACCTTTAACTGTTTGACCATGTTGAGCTTCAGTAATGACATGACCCATGACCCATGACCCGGGTCAAACGTCTGCAGCTGTTACACGTGAGACTGAACCTCTGGTCACACCAAACACAGGCTGAAATATGACCTGAGACTTCTAGAGATTTAACAAATGTATTTAATAACGCCGCCGACTTTGTGTGGAATCGACTCGTTACAGCCGATTGTTGATCTCCTTCTGTCCCGCAGGATCCTGAACATGGTGACGAAGCAGGGCGCGTCCTGGGCCAACTCCCTGGGCTCCGTAGGTGTGTGCAGAGAGCGTGTGCAGAGTGTGTGTGCAGAGAGCGTGTGCAGAGAGCGTGTGCAGAGTGTGTGTGCAGAGTGTGTGTGCAGAGTGCGTGTGCAGAGTGCGTGTGCAGAGTGCGTGTGCAGAGTGCGTGTGCAGAGTGCGTGTGCAGAGTGCGTGTGCAGAGTGCGTGTGCAGAGTGCGTGTGCAGAGTGTGTGTGCAGAGAGCGTGTGCAGAGTGTGTGTGCAGAGAGCGTGTGCAGAGTGCGTGTGCAGAGTGTGTGTGCAGAGAGCGTGTGCAGAGTGTGTGTGCAGAGAGCGTGTGCAGAGAGCGTGTGCAGAGTGTGTGTGCAGAGAGCGTGTGCAGAGTGTGTGTGCAGAGAGCGTGTGCAGAGAGCGTGTGCAGAGTGCGTGTGCAGAGTGCGTGTGCAGAGTGTGTGTGCAGAGAGCGTGTGCAGAGAGCGTGTGCAGAGTGCGTGTGCAGAGTGTGTGTGCAGAGTGTGTGTGCAGAGTGCGTGTGCAGAGTGTGTGTGCAGAGAGCGTGTGCAGAGAGCGTGTGCAGAGTGCGTGTGCAGAGTGCGTGTGCAGAGTGTGTGTGCAGAGTGCGTGTGCAGAGTGCGTGTGCAGAGTGCGTGTGCAGAGTGCGTGTGCAGAGTGTGTGTGCAGAGAGCGTGTGCAGAGTGTGTGTGCAGAGTGTGTGTGCAGAGTGTGTGTGCAGAGTGTGTGTGCAGAGTGTGTGTGCAGAGTGTGTGTGCAGAGTGTGTGTGCAGAGTGTGTGTGCAGAGTGTGTGTGCAGAGTGTGTGTGCAGAGTGTGTGTGCAGAGAGCGTGTGCAGAGTGCGTGTGCAGAGTGCGTGTGCAGAGTGCGTGTGCAGAGTGTGTGTGCAGAGTGCGTGTGCAGAGTGCGTGTGCAGAGTGCGTGTGCAGAGTGCGTGTGCAGAGTGCGTGTGCAGAGTGCGTGTGCAGAGTGCGTGTGCAGAGTGCGTGTGCAGAGTGCGTGTGCAGAGTGCGTGTGCAGAGTGCGTGTGCAGAGTGCGTGTGCAGAGTGCGTGTGCAGAGTGCGTGTGCAGAGTGCGTGTGCAGAGTGCGTGTGCAGAGTGCGTGTGCAGAGTGCGTGTGCAGAGTGCGTGTGCAGAGTGCGTGTGCAGAGTGCGTGTGCAGAGTGCGTGTGCAGAGAGCGTGTGCAGAGAGCGTGTGCAGAGAGCGTGTGCAGAGTGCGTGTGCAGAGTGCGTGTGCAGAGTGCGTGTGCAGAGTGCGTGTGCAGAGTGCGTGTGCAGAGAGCGTGTGCAGAGAGCGTGTGCAGAGAGCGTGTGCAGAGTGCGTGTGCAGAGTGCGTGTGCAGAGTGCGTGTGCAGAGAGCGTGTGCAGAGAGCGTGTGCAGAGTGCGTGTGCAGAGTGCGTGTGCAGAGTGCGTGTGCAGAGTGCGTGTGCAGAGTGCGTGTGCAGAGTGCGTGTGCAGAGTGCGTGTGCAGAGTGCGTGTGCAGAGTGCGTGTGCAGAGTGCGTGTGCAGAGTGCGTGTGCAGAGTGCGTGTGCAGAGTGCGTGTGCAGAGTGCGTGTGCAGAGTGCGTGTGCAGAGTGCGTGTGCAGAGTGCGTGTGCAGAGTGCGTGTGCAGAGTGCGTGTGCAGAGTGCGTGTGCAGAGTGCGTGTGCAGAGTGCGTGTGCAGAGTGCGTGTGCAGAGTGCGTGTGCAGAGTGCGTGTGCAGAGTGCGTGTGCAGAGTGCGTGTGCAGAGTGCGTGTGCAGAGTTGCACACGCAGAGCCTGCGGCGGCTGGAGCTCACCGTGTGTGTTTTGTGTCGACAGCGTTGTTGTACAGTGTGTTTGGCGTTGCCATGGAGAAGGCTCGAGGAGCGGAGGACGACGTCAACACGATCGCAGCTGGAACGATGACCGGAGTCCTGTTCAAGTCGGCCGGTGAGTTTACGTCTGGAGGCGTGACCTCATGTGATGACCTCATGTGGTGACCTCATGTGGTGACCTTGTGTGGTGACCTCATGTGATGACCTCATGTGATGACCTCATGTGGTGACCTCGTGTGGTGACCTCATGTGGTGACCTGTGGTGACCTCGTGTGGTGACCTCGTGTGGTGACCTCGTGTGGTGACCTCTCGTGTGACCTCATATGACCTCATGTCTTTACCTCGTGTGGTGACCTCGTGTGGTGACCTCATGTGGTGACCTGTGGTGACCTCGTGTGGTGACCTCGTGTGGTGACCTCGTGTGGTGACCTCATGTGGTGACCTGTGGTGACCTCGTGTGGTGACCTCGTGTGGTGACCTCTCGTGTGACCTCGTGTGGTGACCTCGTGTGGTGACCTCGTGTGGTGACCTCGTGTGGTGACCTCTCGTGTGACCTCATATGACCTCATGTCTTTACCTCGTGTGACCTCGTGTGGTGACCTTGTGTGGTGACCTCATATGACCTCATGTCTTTACCTCGTGTGGTGACCTCGTGTGGTGACCTCGTGTGGTGACCTCATGTGGTGACCTGTGGTGACCTCGTGTGGTGACCTCGTGTGGTGACCTCTCGTGTGACCTCGTGTGGTGACCTCGTGTGGTGACCTCGTGTGGTGACCTCGTGTGGTGACCTCTCGTGGTGACCTCGTGTGGTGACCTCTCGTGTGACCTCGTGTGGTGACCTCGTGTGGTGACCTCGTGTGGTGACCTCGTGTGGTGACCTCTCGTGGTGACCTCGTGTGGTGACCTCGTGTGGTGACCTCTCGTGTGACCTCGTGTGGTGACCTCGTGTGGTGACCTCGTGTGGTGACCTCTCGTGGTGACCTCGTGTGGTGACCTCGTGTGGTGACCTCTCGTGGTGACCTCGTGTGGTGACCTCGTGTGGTGACCTCGTGTGGTGACCTCGTGTGGTGACCTCTCGTGGTGACCTCGCGTGGTGACCTCGTGTGGTGACCTCGTGTGGTGACCTCGTGTGACCTCGTGTGGTGACCTCGTGTGGTGACCTCTCGTGTGGTGACCTCGTGTGGTGACCTCGTGTGGTGACCTCTCGTGGTGACCTCGTGTGGTGACCTCGTGTGGTGACCTCGTGTGGTGACCTCGTGTGGTGACCTCTCGTGGTGACCTCGTGTGGTGACCTCGTGTGGTGACCTCTCGTGGTGACCTCGTGTGGTGACCTCGTGTGGTGACCTCGTGTGGTGACCTCTCGTGGTGACCTCTCGTGGTGACCTCGTGTGGTGACCTCGTGTGGTGACCTCGTGTGGTGACCTCTCGTGGTGACCTCGTGTGGTGACCTCTCGTGTGGTGACCTCGTGTGGTGACCTCGTGTGGTGACCTCGTGTGGTGACCTCGTGTGGTGACCTCGTGTGGTGACCTCTCGTGGTGACCTCGTGTGGTGACCTCGTGTGACCTCGTGTGGTGACCTCGTGTGGTGACCTCTCGTGGTGACCTCGTGTGGTGACCTCGTGTGGTGACCTCTCGTGGTGACCTCGTGTGGTGACCTCGTGTGGTGACCTCGTGTGGTGACCTCTCGTGTGGTGACCTCGTGTGGTGACCTTGTGTGGTGACCTCTCGTGTGACCTCGTGTGGTGACCTCGTGTGGTGACCTCGTGTGGTGACCTCGTGTGGTGACCTCTCGTGGTGACCTCGTGTGGTGACCTCGTGTGGTGACCTCTCGTGTGGTGACCTCTCGTGTGGTGACCTCGTGTGGTGACCTCGTGTGGTGACCTCGTGTGGTGACCTCGTGTGGTGACCTCTCGTGGTGACCTCGTGTGGTGACCTCGTGTGGTGACCTCTCGTGTGACCTCGTGTGGTGACCTCGTGTGGTGACCTCGTGTGGTGACCTCTCGTGTGGTGACCTCTCGTGTGGTGACCTCGTGTGGTGACCTCGTGTGGTGACCTCTCGTGTGGTGACCTCGTGTGGTGACCTCGTGTGGTGACCTCTCGTGTGACCTCGTGTGGTGACCTCGTGTGGTGACCTCGTGTGGTGACCTCGTGTGGTGACCTCTCGTGTGGTGACCTCGTGTGGTGACCTTGTGTGGTGACCTCTCGTGACCTCGTGTGGTGACCTCTCGTGGTGACCTCTCGTGACCTCTCGTGGTTCCTCTCTCAGGTGGTCTTAAAGGGGCGGCGCGCGGGGGTCTGGCGGGCCTGGCCCTGTCCGGGGCCTACGCGCTCTACAACAACTGGGACCGCCTCACGGGCTCGTCCTCGCCCTCTCGACTCTACTGAAGCCCCTCCCCCTGCCCGAGGCCTGGGCTGAAGACCCCCGTGCAGGAGGTCAAAGGTCACGGGTCCTGCTCTGCCCCACAATCATCTTTAAACCGTGTTTTAATGGTTTTCTCACCTTAAAGACTCATGTTCTGAAAAAAACTATTTGTCTCTAAATGTGTAACAAATGTAAAATATGGAGTGTATCGTCTAGAACTATTAAAATGAAAATACAGTGAATATTGTAACATTTCTGCACGTCTTTGGTTCATTTTCCAGTCCTCACTTGTTTTATACATACTTTGATTTTACAAACAACATTCAGACATAATTCTAGTTTCTTTAGTCACACGTGGTTTCTTTTCCCTTTGTAATTCCCTCTGCTGCCACTAGATGGAGCACTAACACTGAGCAGGAGGAGGTTCATGTCGTGTTTGGACTTTGAAATGTACAAGTTTAAATTGTGATTTAAAGCTGAACACGAGCGAGTTCAAATGAGACGAGGAAACAAGACTTTAGTTTAACTATTTATTTCTGTCACAACCAAAGGTTCAAATCCAGGACCAGGAGGACTCTTAGTCCTGCTTTAGTCCTGCTTTAGTCCCGCTTTAGTCCCGCTTTAGTCCCGCTTTAGACCCGCTTTAGTCCCGCTTTAGTCCCGCTTTAGTCCCGCTTTAGTCCCGCTTTATTCCCGCTTTAGTCCCGCTTTAGTCCCGCTTTAGTCCCGGTTTAGTCCCGCTTTAGTCCCGCTTTAGTCCCGCTTTAGTCCCGCTTTAGTCCCGCTTTATTCCCGCTTTAGTCCCGCTTTAGTCCCGCTTTAGACCCGCTTTAGTCCCGCTTTAGTCCCGCTTTAGACCCGCTTTAGTCCCGCTTTAGTCCCGCTTTAGTCCCGGTTTAGTCCCGCTTTAGTCCCGCTTTAGTCCCGCTTTAGACCCGCTTTAGACCCGCTTTAGTCCCGCTTTATTCCCGCTTTAGTCCCGCTTTAGACCCGCTTTAGTCCCGCTTTAGTCCCGCTTTAGACCCGCTTTAGTCCTGCTTTAGACCCGCTTTAGTCCTGCTTTAGACCCGCTTTAGTCCCGCTTTAGTCCCGCTTTAGTCCCTCTTTAGTCCTGGTTTAGTCCCGCTTTAGTCCCGCTTTAGTCCTAGTGGAGGAAGAAGTCCCGGATCCTGGTGGCCTCGATCCAGGGGATGTAGGTGGAGGTTCTGGTGAAGACACTGGGTTTGTTCTCGACGGTGCAGCCGATTGGACCAAAACTCACGACGCCGTGAACTTCCCAACGATCACGCCCGACCTGACAGAGCAGGGGCCCCCCCGAGTCGCCCTGGGGAGACAGAAGAGGGGCCCATGGGTGCTGGGGCGGGGTTACAGTGAGAAGAGAGGACGGAGGGTGTGGTACCTGGCAGGCGGCGGGAGGACCCTCCGTGTCCCTGAACCCAGCACAGATCATGGAGTCTCGGACCCTCTCGCCCCAAAACTTCTTCTGTCGACACGTCCTGAAGTCGATGATCGGCAAACGAGCCTGATTCAAGGCCTCAGCCAGAGACACGTTCTCCTTCCCCCCTGAAGAGAACACACCTGGTGTCACGCCCGCCTGGTGTCACGCCTGGTGTCACGCCTGGTGTCACGCCTGGTGTCACGCCTGCGCCTGGTGTCACGCCTGCGCCTGGTGTCACACCAGGTGTCACTCCTGGTGTCACGCCTGGTGTCACGCCTGCGCCTGGTGTCACACCAGGTGTCACTCCTGGTGTCACGCCTGGTGTCACTCCTGGTGTCACGCCTGGTGTCACACCAGGTGTCACTCCTGGTGTCACGCCTGGTGTCACTCCTGGTGTCACGCCTGGTGTCACACCAGGTGTCACTCCTGGTGTCACGCCTGGTGTCACTCCTGGTGTCACGCCTGGTGTCACACCAGGTGTCACTCCTGGTGTCACTCCTGGTGTCACGCCTGGTGTCACGCCTGCGCCTGGTGTCACACCAGGTGTCACTCCTGGTGTCACGCCTGGTGTCACACCTGGTGTCACACTTGGTGTCACGCCTGGTGTCACACTTGGTGTCACGCCCACTTGGTGTCAAGCCCACCTGGTGTCACGCCTGGTGTCACGCCCACCTGGTGTCACACTTGGTGTCACACCTGGTGTTACGCCCACCTGGTGTCACACTTGGTGTCACTCCTGGTGTTACTCACACCTGGTGTCACGCCCACCTGGTGTCACACTTGGTGTCACGCCTGGTGTCACGCCCACCTGGTGTCACACTTGGTGTCACGCCTGGTGTCACACTTGGTGTCACGCCCACCTGGTGTCACACCTGGTGTCACGCCTGGTGTCACGCCTGGTGTCACGCCCACCTGGTGTCACACTTGGTGTCACACCTGGTGTTACGCCCACCTGGTGTCACACTTGGTGTCACTCCTGGTGTCACGCCTGGTGTCACTCCTGGTGTTACTCACTCCTGGTGTCACGCCCACCGGGTGTCACACCTGGTGTCACGCCTGGTGTCACTCCTGGTGTCACGCCTGGTGTCACACCTGGTGTCACGCCCACCTGGTGTCACACTTGGTGTCACGCCTGGTGTCACGCCCACCTGGTGTCACACTTGGTGTCACGCCTGGTGTCACACTTGGTGTCACGCCCACCTGGTGTCACGCCTGGTGTCACGTCCACCTGGTGTCACACTTGGTGTCACGCCTGGTGTCACGCCCACCTGGTTTCACACTTGGTGTCACACCTGGTGTTACGCCCACCTGGTGTCACACTTGGTGTCACGCCTGGTGTCACGCCCACCTGGTTTCACACTTGGTGTCACACCTGGTGTTACGCCCACCTGGTGTCACACTTGGTGTCACCCCTGGTGTCACACCTGGTGTCACGCCCACCTGGTGTCACACTTGGTGTCACACCTGGTGTCACGCCTGGTGTCACGCCCACCTGGTGTCACACTTGGTGTCACGCCCACCTGGTGTCACGCTTGGTGTCACGCCCACCTGGTGTCACGTCTGGTGTCGCGC
>NW_027315920.1:0-72500 GCF_026437365.1 Eucyclogobius newberryi | reverse complement strand
TGTTGGTGTTGGGGGTGTTGGGTGTGTTGGGTGTGTTGGGGGTGTTGGGGGTGTTGGGTGTGTTGGGTGTGTTGGGTGTGTTGGGGGTGTTGGGGGTGTTGGGTGTGCTGGGGGTGTTGGTGTTGGGTGTGTTGGGGGTGTTGGGTGTGTTGGGGGTGTTGGGTGTGTTGGGGGTGATGGGTGTGTTGGGGGTGTTGGGGGTGTTGGTGTTGGGTGTGTTGGGGGTGTTGGGTGTGTTGGGGGTGTTGGTGTTGGGGGTGTTGTTGGTGTTGGGGGTGTTGGGTGTGTTGGGTGTGTTGGGGGTGTTGGGTGTGTTGGGGGTGTTGGGTGTGTTGGGGGTGTTGGGTGTGTTGGGGGTGTTGGTGTTGGGTGTGTTGGGTGTGTTGGTGTTGGGTGTGTTGGGGTATTGGGTGTGTTGGGGGTGTTGGTGTTGGGTGTGTTGGGGGTGTTGGGGGTGTTGGTGTTGGGTGTGTTGGGGGTGTTGGTGTTGGGTGTGTTGGGTGTGTTGGGGGTGTTGTTGGTGTGTTGGGGGTGTTGTTGGTGTGTTGGGGGTGTTGGGTGTGTTGGGGGTGTTGGGGGTGTTGGTGTTGTTGTTGGTGTTGGGGGTGTTGGGTGTGTTGGGGGTGTTGGGGGTGTTGGGTGTGTTGGGGTGTTGGGTGTGTTGGGTGTGTTGGGTGTGTTGGGGGTGTTGGGGGTGTTGGTGTTGGGGGTGTTGGGGGTGTTGGGTGTGTTGGGGGTGTTGGGGGTGTTGGGGGTGTTGGGGGTGTTGGTGTTGGGTGTGTTGAGTGTGTTGGGTGTGTTGGGGGTGTTGGTGTTGGGGGTGTTGGGGGTGTTGTTGGTGTGTTGGGGGTGTTGGGTGTGTTGGGGGGTGTTGGGGGTGTTGGGGGTGTTGGTGTTGGGGGTGTTGTTGGTGTTGGGGGTGTTGGGTGTGTTGGGTGTGTTGGGGGTGTTGGGGGTGTTGGGTGTGTTGGGTGTGTTGGGTGTGTTGGGGGTGTTGGGGGTGTTGGGTGTGCTGGGGGTGTTGGTGTTGGGTGTGTTGGGGGTGTTGGGTGTGTTGGGGGTGTTGGGTGTGTTGGGGTGTTGGGTGTGTTGGGTGTGTTGGGTGTGTTGGGGGTGTTGGGGGTGTTGGTGTTGGGGGTGTTGGGGGTGTTGGGTGTGTTGGGGGTGTTGGGGGTGTTGGGGGTGTTGGGGGTGTTGGTGTTGGGTGTGTTGAGTGTGTTGGGTGTGTTGGGGGTGTGGGTGTTGGGGGTGTTGTTGGTGTGTTGGGGGTGTTGGGTGTGTTGGGGGTGTTGGGGGTGTTGGTGTTGGGGGTGTTGTTGGTGTTGGGGGTGTTGGGTGTGTTGGGTGTGTTGGGGGTGTTGGGGGTGTTGGGTGTGTTGGGTGTGTTGGGTGTGTTGGGGGTGTTGGGGGTGTTGGGTGTGCTGGGGGTGTTGGTGTTGGGTGTGTTGGGGGTGTTGGGTGTGTTGGGGGTGTTGGGTGTGTTGGGGGTGATGGGTGTGTTGGGGGTGTTGGGGGTGTTGGTGTTGGGTGTGTTGGGGGTGTTGGGTGTGTTGGGTGTGTTGGGGGTGTTGGGTGTGTTGGGGGTGTTGGGGGTGTTGGTGTTGGGTGTGTTGGGGGTGTTGGTGTTGGGTGTGTTGGGGGTGTTGGTGTTGGGGGTGTTGGGGGTGTCGGGGGTGTTGGTGTTGGGGGTTTTGGGGGTGTTGGGGGTGTTGGTGTTGGGTGTGTTGGGTGTGTTGGGGGTGTTGGGGGTGTTGGGTGTGTTGGGTGTGTTGGGGGTGTTGGGTGTGTTGGGTGTGTTGGGTGTGTTGGGGGTGTTGGTGTTGGATGTGTTGGGTGTGTTGGGGGTGTTGGGGGTGTTGGTGTTGGGTGTGTTGGGTGTGTTGGGGGTGTTGGGGGTGTTGGTGTTGGGTGTGTTGGATGTGTTGGGGGTGTTGGGTGTGTTGGGGGTGTTGGGGGTGTTGGTGTTGGGTATGTTGGGGGTGTTGGGTGTGTTGGGGGTGTTGGTGTTGGGTGTGTTGGGTGTGTTGGGGGTGTTGGGGGTGTTGGTGTTGGGTGTGTTGGGGGTGTTGGGTGTGTTGGGGGTGTTGGTGTTGGGGGTGTTGGGGTGTTGGGTGTGTTGGGGGTGTTGGGGGTGTTGGGTGTGTTGGGGGTGTTGGATGTGTTGGGGGTGTTGGGTGTGTTGGGGGTGTTGGGGTGTTGGGTGTGTTGGGGGTGTTGGGTGTGTTGGGGGTGTTGGGTGTGTTGGGTGTGTTGGGGGTGTTGGGTGTGTTGGGGGTGTTGGGGGTGTTGGGGGTGTTGGGTGTGTTGGGGGTGTTGGTGTTGGGTGTGTTGGGTGTGTTGGGTGTTTTGGGTGTGTTGGGGTGTTGGGGGTGTTGGGTTTGTTGGGGGTGTTGGTGTTTGGTGTGTTGGGTGTGTTGGGGGTGTTGGTGTTGGGTGTGTTGGGGTGTTGGTGTTGGGTGTGTTGGGGGTGTTGGTGTTGGGTGTGTTGGGTGTGTTGGGTGTGTTGGGGGTGTTGGTGTTGGGTGTGTTGGGGGTGTTGGGTGTGTTGGTGTTGGGTGTGTTGGGGGTGTTGGTATTGGGTGTGTTGGGGGTGTTGGTGTTGGGTGTGTTGGGGGTGTTGGTGTTGGGTGTGTTGGGTGTGTTGGGGGTGTTGGTGTTGGGTGTGTTGGGGGTGTTGGGTGTGTTGGGGGTGTTCGTGTTGGGTGTGTTTGGGGTGTTGGGTGTGTTAGGGGTATTGGTGTTGGGTGTGTTGGGGGTGTTGGGTGTGTTGGGGGTGTTGGGGTGTTGGGGGTGTTGGGGGTGTTGGGTGTGTTGGGGGTGTTAGGTGTGTTGGGGGTGTTGGGGGTGTTGGGTGTGTTGGGTTTGTTGGGGGTGTTGGTGTTGGGGGGGTTGGGGTGTTGGGTGTGTTGGGGGTGTTGGGTGTGTTGGGGGTGTTGGGTGTGTTGGGGGTGTTGGGGGTGTTGGGTGTGTTGGGGGTGTTGTGGGTGTTGGGGGTGTTGGGTGTGTTGGGGGTGTTGGTGTTGGGTGTGTTGGGGGTGTTGGGGGTGTTGGGGGTGTTGGGGGTGTTGGCTTTGTTGGGGGTGTTGGTGTTGGGGGTGTTGGGGTGTTGGGTGTGTTGGGGGTGTTGGGTGTGTTGGGGGTGTTGGGTGTGTTGGGTGTGTTGGGGGTGTTGGTGTTGGGTGTGTTGGGAGTTTTGGGGGTGTTGTTGGTGTGTTGGGGGTGTTGGGTGTGTTGGGGGTGTTGGTGTTGGGGGTGTTGTTGGTGTGTTGGGGGTGTTGGGGGTGTTGGGTGTGTTAGGGGTGTTGGGGGTGTTGTTGGTGTTGGGGGTGTTGGGTGTGTTGGGGGTGTTGGGTGTGTTGGGTGTGTTGGGGGTGTTGGGGGTGTTGGTGTTGGGTGTGTTGGATGTGTTGGGGGTGTTGGGGGTGTTGGGTGTGTTGGGGGTGTTGGGGGTGTTGTTGGTGTTGGGGGTGTTGGGGGTGTTGGGGGTGTTGGGTGTGTTGTGGGTGTAGGGTGTGTTGGGTGTGTTGGGGGTGTTGGGTGTGTTGGGGGTGTTGGTGATTGGTGTGTTGGGGGTGTTGGTGTTGGGTGTGTTGGGTGTGTTGGGTGTGTTGGGGGTGTTGGTGTTGGGTGTGTTGGGGTATTGGGTGTGTTGGGGGTGTTGGGGGTGTTGGTGTTGGGTGTGTTGGGGGTGTTGGTGTTGGGGGTGTTGTTGGTGTGTTAGGGGTGTTGGGTGTGTTGGGGGTGTTGGGTGTGTTGGGTGTGTTGGGGGTGTTGGGGGTGTTGGTGTTGGGTGTGTTGGATGTGTTGGGGGTGTTGGTGTTGGGTGTGTTGGGTGTGTTGGGTGTGTTGGGGGTGTTGGGGGTGTTGGGTGTGTTGGGTGTGTTGGGGGTGTTGGGGGTGTTTGGTGTGTTGGGGGTGTTGGGGGTGTTGGGGGTGTTGGGTGTGTTGGGGGTGTTGGGTGTGTTGGGTGTTTTGGTGTGTTGGGGGTGTTGGTGTTGGGTGTGTTGGATGTGTTGGGGGTGTTGGGGGTGTTGGGGGTGTTGGGTGAGTTGGGTGTGTTGGGGGTGTTGGGGGTGTTGGGGGTGTTGGTGTTGGGTGTGTTGGGTGTGTTGGTGTTGGGTGTGTTGGGTGTGTTGGGTGTGTTGGGTGTGTTGGTGTTGGGTGTGTTGTGTGTGTTGGGTGTGTTGGGTGTGTTGGGGGTGTTGGATGTGTTGGATGTGTTGGGTGTGTTGTGGGTGTAGGGTGTGTTGGGTGTGTTGGGGGTGTTGGGTGTGTTGGGGGTGTTGGTGATTGGTGTGTTGGGGGTGTTGGTGTTGGGTGTGTTGGGTGTGTTGGGTGTGTTGGGGGTGTTGGTGTTGGGTGTGTTGGGGTATTGGGTGTGTTGGGGGTTTTGGGGGTGTTGGTGTTGGGTGTGTTGGGGGTGTTGGTGTTGGGGGTGTTGTTGGTGTGTTAGGGGTGTTGGGTGTGTTGGGGGTGTTGGGTGTGTTGGGTGTGTTGGTGTTGGGTGTGTTGTGTGTGTTGGGTGTGTTGGGTGTGTTGGGTGTGTTGGATGTGTTGGTGTTGGGTGTGTTGGGTGTGTTGGGTGTGTTGGGGGTGTTGGGGGTGTTGGGTGAGTTGGGTGTGTTGGGGGTGTTGGGTGTGTTGGGTGTGTTGGTGTTGGGTGTGTTGGGTGTGTTGGGTGTGTTGGGTGTGTTGGGTGTGTTGGTGTTGGGTGTGTTGTGTGTGTTGGGTGTGTTGGGTGTGTTGGGGGTGTTGGATGTGTTGGATGTGTTGGGTGTGTTGGGTGTGTTGGGGGTGTTGGATGTGTTGGGGGTGTTGGGTGTGTTGGGGGTGTTGGGGGTGTTGGGGGTGTTGGGTATGTTGGGGGTGTTGGGTATGTTGGGGGTGTTGGGTGTGTTGGGTGTGTTGGGGGTGTTGGGGGTGTTGGGTATGTTGGGGGTGTTGGGTGTGTTGGGGGTGTTGGTGTTGGGTGTGTTGGGTGTGTTGGGGGTGTTGGGGGTGTTGGGGGTGTTGGTGTTGGGGGTGTTGGGGGTGTTGGGTGTGTTGGGGGTGTTGGATGTGTTGGGGGTGTTGGGGGTGTTGGGTGTGTTGGGGGTGTTGGTGTTGGGGGTGTTGGTGTTGGGGGTGTTGGGGTGTTGGGTGTGTTGGGGGTGTTGGGTGTGTTGGGGGTGTTGGGTGTGTTGGAGGTGTTGGGGGTGTTGGGTGTGTTGGGGGTGTTGGGTGTGTTGGGGTGTTGGGGGTGTTGGTGTTGGGTGTGTTGGGGGTGTTGGTGTTGGGTGTGTTGGGTGTCTTGGGGGTGTTGGGTGTGTTGGGGGTGTTGGTGTTTGGTGTGTTGGGGGTGTTGGTGTTGGGTGTGTTGGGTGTGTTGGGGGTGTTGGTGTTGGGTGTGTTGGGGTATTGGGTGTGTTGGTGTTGGGTGTGTTGGGTGTGTTGGGGGTGTTGGCGGTGTTGGTGTTGGGTGTGTTGGGGGTGTTGGTGTTGGGTGTGTTGGGTGTGTTGGGTGTGTTGGGTGTGTTGGGGGATGTTGGGGGTGTTGTTGGTGTGTTGGGGGTGTTGTTGGTGTGTTGGGGGTGTTGGGGGTGTTGGGGGTGTTGGTGTTGGGGGTGTTGTTGGTGTGTTGGGGGTGTTGGGTGTGTTGGGGGTGTTGGGGGTGTTGTTGGTGTTGGGGGTGTTGGGGGTGTTGGGTGTGTTGTGGGTGTTGGGTGTGTTGGGTGTGTTGGGTGTGTTGGGGGTGTTGGGGGTGTTGGTGTTTGGTGTGTTGGGGGTGTTGGTGTTGGGTGTGTTGGGTGTGTTGGGGGTGTTGGTGTTGGGTGTGTTGGGGTATTGGGTGTGTTGGGGGTGTTGGGGGTGTTGGTGTTGGGTGTGTTGGGTGTGTTGGGTGTGTTGGCGGTGTTGGTGTTGGGTGTGTTGGGTGTGTTGGGATGTTGGGGGTGTTGGTGTTGGGTGTGTTGGGTGTGTTGGCGGTGTTGGTGTTGGGTGTGTTGGGTGTGTTGGGGGTGTTGGTGTTGGGTGTGTTGGGTGTGTTGGGTGTGTTGGGGGTGTTGTTGGTGTGTTGGGGGTGTTGGGTGTGTTGGGGGGTGTTGGGGGTGTTGGTGTTGGGTGTGTTGGGTGTGTTGGGTGTGTTGGGTGTGTTGGGGGTGTTGGATGTGTTGGATGTGTTGGGTGTGTTGGGTGTGTTGGGGGTGTTGGGGGTGTTGGGTGTGTTGGGGGTGTTGGGGGTGTTGGGGGTGTTGGTGTTGGGTGTGTTGAGTGTGTTGGGTGTGTTGGGGGTGTTGGTGTTGGGGGTGTTGGGGGTGTTGTTGGTGTGTTGGGGGTGTTGGGTGTGTTGGGGGGTGTTGGGGGTGTTGGGGGTGTTGGTGTTGGGGGTGTTGTTGGTGTTGGGGGTGTTGGGTGTGTTGGGTGTGTTGGGGGTGTTGGGGGTGTTGGGTGTGTTGGGTGTGTTGGGTGTGTTGGGGGTGTTGGGGGTGTTGGGGGTGTTGGGTGTGCTGGGGGTGTTGGTGTTGGGTGTGTTGGGGGTGTTGGGTGTGTTGGGGGTGTTGGGTGTGTTGGGGGTGATGGGTGTGTTGGGGGTGTTGGGGGTGTTGGTGTTGGGTGTGTTGGGGGTGTTGGGTGTGTTGGGTGTGTTGGGGGTGTTGGGTGTGTTGGGGGTGTTGGGGGTGTTGGTGTTGGGTGTGTTGGGGGTGTTGGTGTTGGGTGTGTTGGGGGTGTTGGTGTTGGGGGTGTTGGGGGTGTCGGGGGTGTTGGTGTTGGGGGTTTTGGGGGTGTTGGGGGTGTTGGTGTTGGGTGTGTTGGGTGTGTTGGGGGTGTTGGGGGTGTTGGGTGTGTTGGGTGTGTTGGGGGTGTTGGGTGTGTTGGGTGTGTTGGGTGTGTTGGGGGTGTTGGTGTTGGATGTGTTGGGTGTGTTGGGGGTGTTGGGGGTGTTGGTGTTGGGTGTGTTGGGTGTGTTGGGGGTGTTGGGGGTGTTGGTGTTGGGTGTGTTGGATGTGTTGGGGGTGTTGGGTGTGTTGGGGGTGTTGGGGGTGTTGGTGTTGGGTATGTTGGGGGTGTTGGGTGTGTTGGGGGTGTTGGTGTTGGGTGTGTTGGGTGTGTTGGGGGTGTTGGGGGTGTTGGTGTTGGGTGTGTTGGGGGTGTTGGGTGTGTTGGGGGTGTTGGTGTTGGGGGTGTTGGGGTGTTGGGTGTGTTGGGGGTGTTGGGGGTGTTGGGTGTGTTGGGGGTGTTGGATGTGTTGGGGGTGTTGGGTGTGTTGGGGGTGTTGGGGTGTTGGGTGTGTTGGGGGTGTTGGGTGTGTTGGGGGTGTTGGGTGTGTTGGGTGTGTTGGGTGTGTTGGGGGTGTTGGGTGTGTTGGGGGTGTTGGGGGTGTTGGGGGTGTTGGGGGTGTTGGGGGTGTTGGTGTTGGGTGTGTTGGGTGTGTTGGGTGTTTTGGGTGTGTTGGGGGTGTTGGGTTTGTTGGGGGTGTTGGTGTTTGGTGTGTTGGGTGTGTTGGGGGTGTTGGTGTTGGGTGTGTTGGGGTGTTGGTGTTGGGTGTGTTGGGGGTGTTGGTGTTGGGTGTGTTGGGTGTGTTGGGTGTGTTGGGGGTGTTGGTGTTGGGTGTGTTGGGGGTGTTGGGTGTGTTGGTGTTGGGTGTGTTGGGGGTGTTGGTATTGGGTGTGTTGGGGGTGTTGGTGTTGGGTGTGTTAGGGGTGTTGGTGTTGGGTGTGTTGGGTGTGTTGGGGGTGTTGGTGTTGGGTGTGTTGGGGGTGTTGGGTGTGTTGGGGGTGTTCGTGTTGGGTGTGTTTGGGGTGTTGGGTGTGTTAGGGGTATTGGTGTTGGGTGTGTTGGGGGTGTTGGGTGTGTTGGGGGTGTTGGGGTGTTGGGGGTGTTGGGGGTGTTGGGTGTGTTGGGGGTGTTAGGTGTGTTGGGGGTGTTGGGGGTGTTGGGTGTGTTGGGTTTGTTGGGGGTGTTGGTGTTGGGGGGGTTGGGGTGTTGGGTGTGTTGGGGGTGTTGGGTGTGTTGGGGGTGTTGGGTGTGTTGGGGGTGTTGGGGGTGTTGGGTGTGTTGGGGTGTTGTGGGTGTTGGGGGTGTTGGGTGTGTTGGGGGTGTTGGTGTTGGGTGTGTTGGGGGTGTTGGGGGTGTTGGGGGTGTTGGGGGTGTTGGGGGTGTTGGCTTTGTTGGGGGTGTTGGTGTTGGGGGTGTTGGGGTGTTGGGTGTGTTGGGGGGTTGGGTGTGTTGGGGGTGTTGGGTGTGTTGGGTGTGTTGGGGGTGTTGGTGTTGGGTGTGTTGGGAGTTTTGGGGGTGTTGTTGGTGTGTTGGGGGTGTTGGGTGTGTTGGGGTGTTGGTGTTGGGGGTGTTGTTGGTGTGTTGGGGGTGTTGGGGGTGTTGGGTGTGTTAGGGGTGTTGGGGGTGTTGTTGGTGTTGGGGGTGTTGGGTGTGTTGGGGGTGTTGGGTGTGTTGGGTGTGTTGGGGGTGTTGGGGGTGTTGGTGTTGGGTGTGTTGGATGTGTTGGGGGTGTTGGGGGTGTTGGGTGTGTTGGGGGTGTTGGGGGTGTTGTTGGTGTTGGGGGTGTTGGGGGTGTTGGGGGTGTTGGGTGTGTTGTGGGTGTAGGGTGTGTTGGGTGTGTTGGGGGTGTTGGGTGTGTTGGGGGTGTTGGTGATTGGTGTGTTGGGGGTGTTGGTGTTGGGTGTGTTGGGTGTGTTGGGGGTGTTGGGGGTGTTGGTGTTGGGTGTGTTGGGGTATTGGGTGTGTTGGGGGTGTTGGGGGTGTTGGTGTTGGGTGTGTTGGGGGTGTTGGTGTTGGGGGTGTTGTTGGTGTGTTAGGGGTGTTGGGTGTGTTGGGGGTGTTGGGTGTGTTGGGTGTGTTGGGGGTGTTGGGGGTGTTGGTGTTGGGTGTGTTGGATGTGTTGGGGGTGTTGGTGTTGGGTGTGTTGGGTGTGTTGGGTGTGTTGGGGGTGTTGGGGGTGTTGGGTGTGTTGGGTGTGTTGGGGGTGTTTGGTGTGTTGGGGGTGTTGGGGGTGTTGGGGGTGTTGGGTGTGTTGGGGGTGTTGGGTGTGTTGGGTGTTTTGGGGTGTTGGGTGTGTTGGTGTGTTGGGGGTGTTGGTGTTGGGTGTGTTGGATGTGTTGGGGGTGTTGGGGGTGTTGGGGGTGTTGGGTGAGTTGGGTGTGTTGGGGGTGTTGGGGGTGTTGGGGGTGTTGGTGTTGGGTGTGTTGGGTGTGTTGGTGTTGGGTGTGTTGGGTGTGTTGGGTGTGTTGGGTGTGTTGGTGTTGGGTGTGTTGTGTGTGTTGGGTGTGTTGGGTGTGTTGGGGGTGTTGGATGTGTTGGATGTGTTGGGTGTGTTGTGGGTGTAGGGTGTGTTGGGTGTGTTGGGGGTGTTGGGTGTGTTGGGGGTGTTGGTGATTGGTGTGTTGGGGGTGTTGGTGTTGGGTGTGTTGGGTGTGTTGGGTGTGTTGGGTGTGTTGGGGGTGTTGGTGTTGGGTGTGTTGGGGTATTGGGTGTGTTGGGGGTTTTGGGGGTGTTGGTGTTGGGTGTGTTGGGGGGGGTGTTGGTGTTGGGGGTGTTGTTGGTGTGTTAGGGGTGTTGGGTGTGTTGGGGGTGTTGGGTGTGTTGGGTGTGTTGGGGGTGTTGGGGGTGTTGGTGTTGGGTGTGTTGGATGTGTTGGGGGTGTTGGTGTTGGGTGTGTTGGGTGTGTTGGGTGTGTTGGGGGTGTTGGGGGTGTTGGGTGAGTTGGGTGTGTTGGGGGTGTTGGGTGTGTTGGGTGTGTTGGTGTTGGGTGTGTTGGGTGTGTTGGGTGTGTTGGGTGTGTTGGGTGTGTTGGTGTTGGGTGTGTTGTGTGTGTTGGGTGTGTTGGGTGTGTTGGGGGTGTTGGATGTGTTGGATGTGTTGGGTGTGTTGGGTGTGTTGGGGGTGTTGGATGTGTTGGGGGTGTTGGGTGTGTTGGGGGTGTTGGGGGTGTTGGGGGTGTTGGGTATGTTGGGGGTGTTGGGTATGTTGGGGGTGTTGGGTGTGTTGGGTGTGTTGGGGGTGTTGGGGGTGTTGGGTATGTTGGGGGTGTTGGGTGTGTTGGGGGTGTTGGTGTTGGGTGTGTTGGGTGTGTTGGGTGTGTTGGGGGTGTTGGGGGTGTTGGGGGTGTTGGTGTTGGGGGTGTTGGGGGTGTTGGGTGTGTTGGGGGTGTTGGGTGTGTTGGGGGTGTTGGGGGTGTTGGGTGTGTTGGGGGTGTTGGTGTTGGGGGTGTTGGTGTTGGGGGTGTTGGGGTGTTGGGTGTGTTGGGGGTGTTGGGTGTGTTGGGGGTGTTGGGTGTGTTGGAGGTGTTGGGGGTGTTGGGTGTGTTGGGGGTGTTGGGTGTGTTGGGGTGTTGGGGGTGTTGGTGTTGGGTGTGTTGGGGGTGTTGGTGTTGGGTGTGTTGGGTGTGTTGGGGGTGTTGGTGTTTGGTGTGTTGGGGGTGTTGGTGTTGGGTGTGTTGGGTGTGTTGGGGGTGTTGGTGTTGGGTGTGTTGGGGTATTGGGTGTGTTGGTGTTGGGTGTGTTGGGTGTGTTGGGGGTGTTGGCGGTGTTGGTGTTGGGTGTGTTGGGGGTGTTGGTGTTGGGTGTGTTGGGTGTGTTGGGTGTGTTGGGTGTGTTGGGGGATGTTGGGGGTGTTGTTGGTGTGTTGGGGGTGTTGTTGGTGTGTTGGGGGTGTTGGGGGTGTTGGGGGTGTTGGTGTTGGGGGTGTTGTTGGTGTGTTGGGGGTGTTGGGTGTGTTGGGGGTGTTGGGGGTGTTGTTGGTGTTGGGGGTGTTGGGGGTGTTGGGTGTGTTGTGGGTGTTGGGTGTGTTGGGTGTGTTGGGTGTGTTGGGGGTGTTGGGGGTGTTGGGGGTGTTGGTGTTTGGTGTGTTGGGGGTGTTGGTGTTGGGTGTGTTGGGTGTGTTGGGGGTGTTGGTGTTGGGTGTGTTGGGGTATTGGGTGTGTTGGGGGTGTTGGGGGTGTTGGTGTTGGGTGTGTTGGGTGTGTTGGGTGTGTTGGCGGTGTTGGTGTTGGGTGTGTTGGGTGTGTTGGGATGTTGGGGGTGTTGGTGTTGGGTGTGTTGGGTGTGTTGGCGGTGTTGGTGTTGGGTGTGTTGGGTGTGTTGGGGGTGTTGGTGTTGGGTGTGTTGGGTGTGTTGGGTGTGTTGGGGGTTTTGGGGGTGTTGTTGGTGTGTTGGGGGTGTTGGGTGTGTTGGGGGGTGTTGGGGGTGTTGGTGTTGGGTGTGTTGGGTGTGTTGGGTGTGTTGGGTGTGTTGGGGGTGTTGGATGTGTTGGATGTGTTGGGTGTGTTGGGTGTGTTGGGGGTGTTGGGGGTGTTGGGTGTGTTGGGGGTGTTGGGGGTGTTGGGTATGTTGGGGGTGTTGGGTGTGTTGGTGTTGGGTGTGTTGGGTGTGTTGGGTGTGTTGGGGGTGTTGGGGGTGTTGGGTATGTTGGGGGTGTTGGGTGTGTTGGGGGTGTTGGTGTTGGGTGTGTTGGGTGTGTTGGGTGTGTTGGGGGTGTTGGGGGTGTTGGTGTTGGGGGTGTTGGGGGTGTTGGGTGTGTTGGGGGTGTTGGATGTGTTGGGGGTGTTGGGGGTGTTGGGGGTGTTGGTGTTGGGGGTGTTGGTGTTGGGGGTGTTGGGGTGTTGGGTGTGTTGGGGGTGTTGGGTGTGTTGGGGGTGTTGGGTGTGTTGGAGGTGTTGGGGGTGTTGGGTGTGTTGGGGGTGTTGGGTGTGTTGGGGTGTTGGGGGTGTTGGTGTTGGGTGTGTTGGGGGTGTTGGTGTTGGGTGTGTTGGGTGTCTTGGGGGTGTTGGGTGTGTTGGGGGTGTTGGTGTTTGGTGTGTTGGGGGTGTTGGTGTTGGGTGTGTTGGGTGTGTTGGGGGTGTTGGTGTTGGGTGTGTTGGGGTATTGGGTGTGTTGGTGTTGGGTGTGTTGGGTGTGTTGGGGGTGTTGGCGGTGTTGGTGTTGGGTGTGTTGGGGGTGTTGGTGTTGGGTGTGTTGGGTGTGTTGGGTGTGTTGGGGGTGTTGGGGGTGTTGTTGGTGTGTTGGGGGTGTTGTTGGTGTGTTGGGGGTGTTGGGGGTGTTGGGGGTGTTGGGGGTGTTGGTGTTGGGGGTGTTGTTGGTGTGTTGGGGGTGTTGGGTGTGTTGGGGGTGTTGGGGGTGTTGTTGGTGTTGGGGGTGTTGGGGGGTGTTGGTGTTGGGGGTGTTGGGGTGTTGGGTGTGTTGGGGGTGTTGGGGGTGTTGGGTGTGTTGGGGGTGTTGGGTGTGTTGGGGGTGTTGGGTGTGTTGGGGTGTTGGTGTTGGGGGTGTTGGGTGTGTTGGGGGTGTTGGTGTTGGGTGTGTTGGGGGTGTTGGGTGTGTTGGGGGTGTTGGGTGTGTTGGGGGTGTTGGTGTTTGGTGTGTTGGGGGTGTTGGTGTAGGGTGTGTTGGGTGTGTTGGGTGTGTTGGGTGTGTTGGGGGTGTTGGTGTTGGGTGTGTTGGGTGTGTTGGGGGTGTTGGGTGTGTTGGGGGTGTTGGGAGTGTTGGGGGTGTTGGGGGTGTTGGGTGTGTTGGGGGTGTTGTGGGTGTTGGGGGTGTTGGTGTTGGGTGTGTTGGGGGTGTTGGTGTTGGGTGTGTTGGGTGTGTTGGTGTTGGGTGTGTTGGGTGTGTTGGGCGTGTTGGGGGTGTTGGGTGTGTTGGGGGTGTTGGGTGTGTTGGGGTGTGTTGGGTGTGTTGGGGGTGTTGGTGTTGGGGGTGTTCGGGTGTTGGGTTGTGTTGGGGGTGTTGGGGGTGTTGGGTGTGTTGGGGGTGTTGGGTGTGTGGGGGGTGTTGGGGGTGTTGGGTGTGTTGGGGGTGTTGGGGGTGTTGGGGGTGTTGGGGGTGTTGGTGTTGGGGGTGTTGGGTGTTGGGTGTGTTGGGTGTGTTGGGTGTGTTGGGTGTGTTGGGGGTGTTGGGTGTGTTGGGGGTGTTGGTGTTTGGTGTGTTGGGGGTGTTGGTGTTGGGTGTGTTGGGTGTGTTGGGTGTGTTGGGGGTGTTGGTGTTGGGTGTGTTGTGTGTGTTGGGGGTGTTGGTGTTGGGTGTGTTGGGGGTGTTGGTGTTGGGTGTGTTGGGTGTGTTGGGGGTGTTGGTGTTGGGGGTGTTGGGGGTGTTGGTGTTGGGTGTGTTGGGTGTGTTGGGGGTGTTGGTGTTGGGTGTGTTGGTGTTGGGTGTGTTGGGGGTGTTGGTGTTGGGTGTGTTGGGGGTGTTGGGGGTGTTGGGTGTGTTGGGGGTGTTGGGTGTGTTGGGTGTGTTGGGTGTGTTGGGGGTGTTGGTGTTGGGGGTGTTGGGGTGTTGGGGGTGTTGGTGTTGGGTGTGTTGGGGGTGTTGGGGGTGTTGGTGTTGGGTGTGTTGGGGGTGTTGGTGTTGGGTGTGTTGGGGGTTTTGGGGGTGTTGTTGGTGTGTTGGGGGTGTTGGGTGTGTTGGGGGGTGTTGGGGGTGTTGGTGTTGGGGGTGTTGTTGGTGTGTTGGGTGTGTTGGGTGTGTTGGGGGTGTTGTTGGTGTTGGGGGTGTTGGGTGTGTTGGGGGTGTTGGGTGTGTTGGGTGTGTTGGGGGTGTTTGGGGTGTTGGGGGTGTTGGTGTTGGGTGTGTTGGATGTGTTGGGGGTGTTGGGGGTGTTGGGTGTGTTGGGGGTATTGGGTGTGTTGGGGGTGTTGGGTGTGTTGGGTGTGTTGGGGGTGTTGGTGTTGGGGGTGTTGGGTGTGTTGGGGGTGTTGGTGTGTTGGGGGTGTTGGTGTTGGGGGTGTTGGGTGTGTTGGGGGTGTTGGGGGTGTTGGGGGTGTTGGGTGTGTTGGGGGTGTTGGTGTGTTGGGGGTGTTGGTGTTGGGGGTGTTGGGTGTGTTGGGGGTGTTGGGGGTGTTGGGTGTGTTGGGGGTGTTGGGGGTGTTGGGGGTGTTGGTGTTGGGGGTGTTGGGTGTGTTGGGGGTGTTGGTGTTGGGTGTGTTGGTGTTGGGTGTGTTGGGTCTGTTGGGTGTGTTGGGGGTGTTGGGTGTGTTGGGGGTGTTGGTGTTTTGGGTGTTGGGTGTGTTGGGTGTGTTGGGGGTGTTGGTGTTGGGTGTGTTGTGTGTGTTGGGGGTGTTGGTGTTGGGTGTGTTGGGGGTGTTGGTGTTGGGTGTGTTGGGTGTGTTGGGGTGTTGGGTGTGTTGGGTGTGTTGGGGGTGTTGGGGGTGTTGGTGTTGGGTGTGTTGGGTGTGTTGGGTGTGTTGGGTGTGTTGGGGGTGTTGGGGGTGTTGGGGGTGTTGGTGTTGGGGGTGTTGGTGTGTTGGGGTGTTGGGTGTGTTGGGGGTGTTGGGTGTGTTGGGGGTGTTAGTGTTGGGTGTGTTGGGGGTGTTGGTGTTGGGTGTGTTGGGGGTGTTGGTGTTGGGTGTGTTGGGGGTGTTGGTGTTGGGTGTGTTGGGGGTGTTGGGTGTGTTGGGTGTGTTGAGGGTGTTGGTGTTGGGTGTGTTTGGGGTGTTGGGTGTGTTGGGGGTGTTGGTGTTGGGTGTGTTGGGGGTGTTGGTGTTTGGTGTGTTGGGGGTGTTGGTGTTGGGTGTGTTGGGTGTGTTGGGGGTGTTGGTGTTGGGTGTGTTGTGTGTGTTGGGGGTGTTGGTGTTGGGTGTGTTGGGGGTGTTGGTGTTGGGTGTGTTGGGTGTGTTGGGGTGTTGGTGTTGGGTGTGTTGGGTGTGTTGGGGGTGTTGGGGGTGTTGGTGTTGGGTGTGTTGGGTGTGTTGGGGGTGTTGGGGGTGTTGGTGTTGGGGGTGTTGGTGTGTTGGGGTGTTGGGTTTGTTGGGGGTGTTGGTGTTGGGTGTGTTGGGGGTGTTGGTGTTGGGTGTGTTGGGGGTGTTGGTGTTGGGTGTGTTGGGTGTGTTGGGTGTTTTGGGGGTGTTGGTGTTGGGTGTGTTTGGGGTGTTGGGTGTGTTGGGGGTGTTGGTGTTGGGTGTGTTGGGGGTGTTGGTGTTGGGTGTGTTGGGTGTGTTGGGTGTGTTGGGGGTGTTGGTGTTGGGGGTGTTGGTGTTGGGTGTGTCAGGGGTGTTGGTGTTGGGTGTGTTGGGTGTGTTGGGGGTGTTGGTGTTGGGTGTGTTGGGTGTGTTGGGGGTGTTGGTGTCGGGTGTGTTGGGGCTGTTGGGTGTGTTGGGGGTGTTGGTGTTGGGTGTGTTGGGGGTGTTGGTGTTGGGTGTGTTGGGGGTGTTGGTGTTGGGTGTGTTGGATGTGTTGGGGGTGTTGGTGTTGGGGGTGTTGGGGGTGTTGGTGTTGGGTGTGTTGGGTGTGTTGGGGGTGTTGGTGTTGGGTGTGTTGGTGTTGGGTGTGTTGGGGGTGTTGGTGTTGGGTGTGTTGGGGGTGTTGGGGGTGTTGGGTGTGTTGGGGGTGTTGGGTGTGTTGGGTGTGTTGGGTGTGTTGGGGGTGTTGGTGTTGGGGGTGTTGGGGTGTTGGGGGTGTTGGTGTTGGGTGTGTTGGGGGTGTTGGGGGTGTTGGTGTTGGGTGTGTTGGGGGTGTTGGTGTTGGGTGTGTTGGGGGGTGTTGGGGGTGTTGGTGTTGGGGGTGTTGTTGGTGTGTTGGGGGTGTTGGGTGTGTTGGGGGGTGTTGGGGGTGTTGGTGTTGGGGGTGTTGTTGGTGTGTTGGGTGTGTTGGGTGTGTTGGGGGTGTTGGGGGTGTTGTTGGTGTTGGGGGTGTTGGGTGTGTTGGGGGTGTTGGGTGTGTTGGGTGTGTTGGGTGTGTTGGGTGTGTTGGGGGTGTTGGGGGTGTTGGTGTTGGGTGTGTTGGATGTGTTGGGGGTGTTGGGGGTGTTGTGTGTGTTGGGGGTATTGGGTGTGTTGGGGGTGTTGGGTGTGTTGGGTGTGTTGGGGGTGTTGGTGTTGGGGGTGTTGGGTGTGTTGGGGGTGTTGGGTGTGTTGGGGGTGTTGGTGTTGGGGGTGTTGGGTGTGTTGGGGGTGTTGGGGGTGTTGGGGGTGTTGGGTGTGTTGGGGGTGTTGGTGTGTTGGGGGTGTTGGTGTTGGGGGTGTTGGGTGTGTTGGGGGTGTTGGGTGTGTTGGGTGTGTTGGGGGTGTTGGGGGTGTTGGGGGTGTTGGGGGTGTTGGGGGTGTTGGGGGTGTTGGTGTTGGGGGTGTTGGGTGTGTTGGGGGTGTTGGTGTTGGGTGTGTTGGGTGTGTTGGGTGTGTTGGGGGTGTTGGGTGTGTTGGGGGTGTTGGGGGTGTTGGGTGTGTTGGGGGTGTTGGTGTTTGGTGTGTTGGGTGTGTTGGGGGTGTTGGTGTTGGGTGTGTTGTGTGTGTTGGGGGTTTTGGTGTTGGGTGTGTTGGGGGTGTTGGTGTTGGGTGTGTTGGGGTGTTGGTGTTGGGTGTGTTGGGTGTGTTGGGGGTGTTGGGGGTGTTGGTGTTGGGTGTGTTGGGTGTGTTGGGTGTGTTGGGGGTGTTGGGGGTGTTGGGGGTGTTGGTGTTGGGTGTGTTGGGGGTGTTGGTGTTGGGTGTGTTGGGTGTGTTGGGGGTGTTGGTGTTGGGTGTGTTGGGGGTGTTGGTGTTGGGGGTGTTGGTGTTGGGGGTGTTGGTGTTGGGTGTGTTGGGGGTGTTGGTGTTGGGTGTGTTGGGTGTGTTGGGGGTGTTGGTGTTGGGTGTGTTGGGTGTGTTGGGGGTGTTGGTGTCGGGTGTGTTGGGGCTGTTGGGTGTGTTGGGGGTGTTGGTGTTGGGTGTGTTGGGGGTGTTGGTGTTGGGTGTGTTGGGGGTGTTGGTGTTGGGTGTGTTGGGTGTGTTGGGGGTGTTGGTGTTGGGGGTGTTGGTGTTGGGTGTGTTGGGTGTGTTGGGGGTGTTGGTGTTGGGTGTGTTGGGTGTGTTGGTGTTGGGTGTGTTGGGGGTGTTGGTGTTGGGTGTGTTGGGGGTGTTGGTGTTGGGTGTGTTGGGGGTGTTGGGTGTGTTGGGTGTGTTGGGGGTGTTGGGTGTGTTGGGTGTGTTGGGGGTGTTGGTGTTGGGGGTGTTGGGGGTGTTGGTGTTGGGTGTGTTGGGGGTGTTGGGTGTGTTGGGGGTGTTGGTGTTGGGTGTGTTGGGGGTTTTGGGGGTGTTGTTGGTGTGTTGGGGGTGTTGGGTGTGTTGGGGGTGTTGGGTGTGTTGGGTGTGTTGGGTGTGTTGGGGGTGTTGGGTGTGTTGGGGTGTTGGGGGTGTTGGGGGTGTTGGGGGTGTTGGGTGTGTTGGGGGTGTTGGGTGTGTTGGGGGTGTTGGTGTTGGGTGTGTTGGGGGTGTTGGGTGTGTTGGGGGTGTTGGGGGTGTTGGTGTTTGGTGTGTTGGGTGTGTTGGGGGTGTTTGGGGTGTTGGTGTTTGGTGTGTTCGGTGTGTTGGGTGTGTTGGGGTTGTTGGTGTTGGGTGTGTTGGGTGTGTTGGTGTTGGGTGTGTTGGGTGTGTTGGGGGTGTTGGGCGTGTTGGTGTTGGGTGTGTTGGGGGTGTTGGTGTTGGGTGTGTTGGGTGTGTTGGGGGTGTTGGGGGTGTTGGTCTTGGGTGTGTTGGGGGTGTTGGGTGTGTTGGGGGTGTTGGGGGTGTTGGTGTTTGGTGTGTTGGGTGTGTTGGGGGTGTTTGGGGTGTTGGTGTTTGGTGTGTTGGGTGTGTTGGGTGTGTTGGGGTTGTTGGTGTTGGGTGTGTTGGGTGTGTTGGTGTTGGGTGTGTTGGGTGTGTTGGGGGTTTTGGGCGTGTTGGTGTTGGGTGTGTTGGGGGTGTTGGTGTTGGGTGTGTTGGGGGTGTTGGGGGTGTTGGTCTTGGGTGTGTTGGGGGTGTTGGGGGTGTTGGTATTGGGTGTGTTGGGTGTGTTGGGGGTGTTGGGTGTGTTTGGGGTGTTGGTGTTGGGGGTGTTGGTGTTGGGTGTGTTGGGGGTGTTGGGGGTGTTGGGGGTGTTGGTGTTGGGTGTGTTGGGGGTGTTGGTTTTGGGTGTGTTGGGGGTGTTGGGTGTGTTGGGGGTGTTGGTGTTGGGTGTGTTGGGGGTGTTGGGGGTGTTGGTGTTGGGTGTGTTGGGGGTGTTGGTGTTGGGTGTGTTGGGGTGTTGGTGTTGGGTGTGTTGGGGGTGTTGGTGTTGGGTGTGTTGGGGGTGTTGGTGTTGGGTGTGTTGGGTGTGTTGGGGGTGTTGGTGTTGGGGGTGTTGGTGTTGGTGTGTTGGGGTGTTGGGTGTGTTGGGGGTGTTGGGTGTGTTGGGGGTGTTGGTGTTGGGTGTGTTGGGGGTGTTGGGTGTGTTGGGGGTGTTGGGGGTGTTGGTGTTGGGTGTGTTTGGGGTGTTGGGTGTGTTGGGGGTGTTGGTGTTGGGTGTGTTGGTGTTGGGTGTGTTGGGTGTGTTGGGTGTGTTGGGGGTGTTGGTGTTGGGTGTGTTCGGTGTGTTGGGGGTGTTGGGGGTGTTGGGGGTGTTGGTGTGTTGGGGGTGTTGGGGGTGTTGGGGGTGTTGGGTGTGTTGGTGTTGGGTGTGTTCGGTGTGTTGGGGGTGTTGGTGTGTTGGGGGTGTTGGTGTTGGGTGTGTTGGGTGTGTTGGGGGTGTTGGTGTTGGGTGCGTTGGGGGTGTTGGTGTTGGGTGTGTTGGGTGTGTTGGGAGTGTTGGTGTTGGGTGTGTTGGGTGTGTTGGGTGTGTTGGGTGTGTTGGTGTTGGGTGTGTTGGTGTTGGGTGTGTTGGGTGTGTTGGGGGTGTTGGTGTTGGGTGTGTTGGGGGTGTTGGGTGTGTTGGGGGTGTTGGTGTTGGGTGTGTTGGGGCTGTTGGGTGTGTTGGGGGTGTTGGTGTTGGGTGTGTTGGGTGTGTTGGGGGTGTTGGTGTTGGGTGTGTTGGGGGTGTTGGTGTTGGGTGTGTTGGGTGTGTTGGGGGTGTTGGGGGTGTTGGGGGTGTTGGTGTTGGGTGTGTTGGGTGTGTTGGGGGTGTTGGTGTTGGGTGTGTTGGGGGCGTTGGGGGTGTTGGGTGTGTTGGGGGTGTTGTGGGTGTTGGGGGGTGTTGGGGGTGTTGGTGTTGGGTGTGTTGGGTGTGTTGGGTGTGTTGGGTGTGTTGGGGGTGTTGGGTGTGTTGGGGGTGTTGGTGTTTGGTGTGTTGGGTGTGTTGGGTGTGTTGGGGGTGTTGGTGTTGGGTGTGTTGGGGGTGTTGGTGTTGGGTGTGTTGGGGGTGTTGGTGTTGGGTGTGTTGGGTGTGTTGGGTGTGTTGTGTGTATTGGGGGTGTTGGGTGTGTGGGGGGTGTTTGGGGTGTTGGGGGTGTTGGGGGTGTTGGTGTTGGGGGTGTTGGGTGTGTTGGGGGTGTTGGTGTTGGGTGTGTTGGGGGTGTTGGTGTTGGGTGTGTTGGGTGTGTTGGGGGTGTTGGGTGTGTTGGGGGTGTTGGTGTTTGGTGTGTTGGGGGTGTTGGTGTTGGGTGTGTTGGGTGTGTTGGGGGTGTTGGGGGTGTTGGTGTTGGGTGTGTTATGTGTGTTGGGGGTGTTGGTGTTGGGTGTGTTGGGGGTGTTGGTGTTGGGTGTGTTGGGGGTGTTGGTGTTGGGTGTGTTGGGGGTGTTGTTGGTGTTGGGTGTGTTGGGGGTGTTGGTGTTGGGTGTGTTGGGTGTGTTGGGGGTGTTGGGGGTGTTGGTGTTGGGGGTGTTGGTGTTGGGTGTGTTGGGGGTGTTGTTGGTGTTGGGGGTGTTGGGGGTGTTGGTGTTTGTGTGTTGGGGTGTTGGGGGTGTTGGTGTTGGGTGTGTTGGGGGTGTTGGTGTTGGGGGTGTTGGTGTTGGGTGTGTTGGGGGTGTTGGTGTTGGGTGTGTTGGGGGTGTTGGGTGTGTTGGGTGTGTTGGGGGTGTTGGTGTTGGGTGTGTTTGGGGTGTTTGGTGTGTTGGGGAATGGTGTTGGGTGTGTTAGTGTTGGGTGTGTTGGGGGTGTTGGTGTTGGGTGCGTTGGGGGTGTTGGGTGTGTTGGGTGTGTTGGTGTTGGGTGTGTTGGTGTTGGGTGTGTTGGGTGTGTTGGGGGTGTTGGTGTTGGGTGCGTTGGGGGTGTTGGGTGTGTTGGGTGTGTTGGGTGTGTTGGGAGTGTTGGTGTTGGCTGTGTTGGGTGTGTTGGGGGTGTTGGTGTTGGGTGTGTTGGTGTTGGGTGTGTTGGGTGTGTTGGGGGTGTTGGTGTTGGGTGTGTTGGGGGTGTTGGTGTTGGTTGTGTTGGGGGTGTTGATGTTGGGTGTGTTGGGTGTGTTGGGGGTGTTGGTGTTGGGTGTGTTGGGGGTGTTGGTGTTGGGTGTGTTGGGTGTGTTGGGGGTGTTGGGGGTGTTGGTGTTGGGGGTGTTGGTGTTGGGGGTGTTGGTGTTGGGTGTGTTGGGGGTGTTGGTGTTGGGTGTGTTGGGTGTGTTGGGGGTGTTGGTGTTGGGTGTGTTGGAGGTGTTGGTGTTGGGTGTGTTGGGGGTGTTGGTGTTGGGTGTGTTGGGGGTGTTGGTGTTGGGGGTGTTGGGTGTGTTGGGGGTGTTGGTGTTGGGTGTGTTGGGGGTGTTGGTGTTGGGGGTGTTGGGGGTGTTGGGGGTGTTGGGGGTGTTGGTGTTGGGTGTGTTGGGGGTGTTGGGGGTGTTGGTGTGTTGGGGGTGTTGGTGTTGGGGGTGTTGGGGGTGTTGGGTGTGTTGGGGGTGTTGGTGTTGGGGGTGTTGGTGTTGGGGGTGTTGGGGGTGTTGGTGTTGGGTTTGTTGGGGGTGTTGGTGTTGGGGGTGTTGGGGATGTTGTGTGTGTTGGGGGTGTTGTGTGTGTTGGGGGTGTTGGGGTTGTGTGTGTTGGGGGTGTTGGGTGTGTTGGGGGTGTTGGGGGTGTTGGGGGTGTTGGGTGTGTTGGGTGTGTTGGGGGTGTTGGGTGTGTTGGGGGTGTTGGGTGTGTTGGGTGTGTTGGGGGTGTTGGGGGTGTTGGGTGTGTTGGGGGTGTTGGGTGTGTTGGGGGTGTTGGGTGTGTTGGGGGTGTTGGGTGTGTTGGGGGTGTTGGGTGTGTTGGGTGTGTTGGGTGTGTTGGGTGTGTTGGGGGTGTTGGGGGTGTTGGGGGTGTTGGGGGTGTTGGGTGTGTTGGGTGTGTTGGGGGTGTTGGGTGTGTTGGGGGTGTTGGGGGTGTTGGGGGTGTTGGGTGTGTTGGGGGTGTTGGGTGTGTTGGGTGTGTTGGGTGTGTTGGGGGTGTTGGGGGTGTTGGGGGTGTTGGGGGTGTTGGGTGTGTTGGGGGTGTTGGGTGTGTTGGGGGTGTTGGGTGTGTTGGGTGTGTTGGGGGTGTTGGGGGTGTTGGGGGTGTTGGGTGTGTTGGGTGTGTTGGGGGTGTTGGGTGTGTTGGGGGTGTTGGGTGTGTTGGGTGTGTTGGGGGTGTTGGGGGTGTTGGGGGTGTTGGGTGTGTTGGGTGTGTTGGGGGTGTTGGGGGTGTTGGGGGTGTTGGGTGTGTTGGGTGTGTTGGGGGTGTTGGGGGTGTTGGGTGTGTTGGGGGTGTTGGGTGTGTTGGGTGTGTTGGGGGTGTTGGGTGTGTTGGGGGTGTTGGGTGTGTTGGGGGTGTTGGGTGTGTTGGGGGTGTTGGGTGTGTTGGGGGTGTTGGGTGTGTTGGGTGTGTTGGGGGTGTTGGGTGTGTTGGGGGTGTTGGGTGCGTTGGGTGTGTTGGGGGTGTTGGGTGTGTTGGGGGTGTTGGGTGTGTTGGGTGTGTTGGGGGTGTTGGGTGCCGGTTCTCACCCAGGTGCAGGATCTTGTGCTGAGCTTGTGGTCTCAGGGTGAAGGCCTGGGCCGGTGCGTTGCTCAAGAGCAGCAGCAGCAGCAGCAGCAGCAGAGGTTCTGTCGTCATGACGTCGTCCCGGTGAAACCAGCCGTGGCTCTGGAGCGGCGCGTTTAAGTACCGAGGGCCCCGAGGCCCACGAGGCACAAGCGCTGGAGGCTTCGGAGCGGCACAGGTGCATTGTGGGTAGAGTATCAGCAGTTTTGGGAGACAAAGGCAGCGGCGGAGCGTCAACAACAACAACAACCTGCTGTGACCTCAGGACGACCCCCAGCCACACACCGGCCAATCAGAGCCCGCCCACCTGCAGATGAACGCTCCTGATTGGCCAGAAGTTTGATTGTCCTGGAATTGGAAGAAGTACAAATACAAGAGCAAGAAATACTCGAGTAAAACTGTGGAAAACGTAAACAATCGATTTAAATGAAGATATTGAAGTTTGTTTTGGAATTTCTCTTTTCTGTTTTTGTCTATTTTTATAGTGAAAAATTGTTTTTATTTATGAATATGAATTTCAGTAAAATCATATCATAATAAAGTGGATTTAAGAAGTGGATTCTTCTGGTTGTAAAAGAGCCTCATGACGATCGAACCTGACGAAGTCAAAATGTACCGTATTTTCCTGAGTATAAGTCGCACCAGCCAAAAAATGCATAATAAAGCAGAAAAAAACATTGAAGTCGCACTGGAGAATGAAATGTGTGAAAATAACAAATAATATCACATATAAGTCGCTCCAGAGTATAAGTATAAATATATGTATAAGTATGAGTCGTACCCCGGCCAAAAAGACAGAAAAGGTGCGACTTATAGTCCAGAAAATACGGTAGATGTTTTTTGTTTGGTGAAAACTCAAAATACTTTTCCAAAAATAAAACCCCTCGAACCAAAAAGAAAAGTACTTCACTTTTCAGTCTAAAATAAACACACATGTAGTGAAGTAAAAGTAAAAGTATCCTCTGATAAGCACAGTACTTTTACTATAAGCACAGTACTTTTACTATAAGCACAGTACTTTTACTTTAAGCACAGTACTTTTACTTTAAGCACAGTACTTTTACTTTAAGCACAGTACTTAAGATGTATTTAAGAAAAGAAGAGAATAATTGAATAATTTGAATATAACATGTTTTGTCTTGAATCAAAACGATTAAAAATGAAAGCAAATTAAACAGAAAGTTTGTGTCGCTCAAAGTGGGACGGCCCAAAGGGGCCCAGAGGGGCCACGGTTTAAACCACGCCCACTCTTCATAATGAAGCGCACACACACACACACTCTCACACACACTCACACACACACACACACTCACACACACACACACACACACACAGACACACACTCTCACACACACTCACACACACACACACACTCACACACACACACACACACACACACACACTCACACACACACACACTCACAGACAGACACACTCACACACACACACACACACTCTCACACACACACACACACACTCACACACACTCACACACACACACACACACACTCACACACACACACACAGACACACACTCTCACACACACTCACACACACACACACACTCACACACACACACACACTCACACACACACACACACACACTCACACACACTCACACACACACACACACTCACACACACACACACACACACACAGACACACACTCTCACACACACTCACACACACACACACACTCACACACACACACACACACACACACACTCTCACACACACTCACACACACACACACACTCACACACACACACACACACACACAGACACACACTCTCACACACACTCACACACACACACACACACACACACACACACACACACACACACACAGACACACACTCTCACACACACTCACACACACACACACAGTCGACACAGTTTTTACTTTGACACTTTCGCCATAAAAGCCGTGATTTTGTCTTTTTCCAGCTCCGCTTCACGATAAAACACCAGACGAGACTTTCCGCCCGTTTAAACGTTTTAAAGTCTTTATTGTTTTACAACCGTTATCGACGTCCAATATGGCGTTAAACACATGGCGTGAGCGGCGAACGACGTGCGGACGCGGCGCCTGTGACCGAAACGACACATGTGCAAATGTTTCAGACTTTGGGCTCTACAAGGCGGATCCTTCCGGAACCTTCTCCAGACGAGGTGAGCTCCACCAGGGCCCGGAAGACATGGAACCTCCAAACTGCAGCTCCGCCCTCCTGCATGTTATCGCCGTGACGACGGCCTGATGCAGCTCCGCCCTCCTGCATGTTATCGCCGTGACGACGGCCTGATGCAGCCTCAGTCCTGGTGCTTCCCGGAGCCTCCGCACCATCCCGGCTTCTTGAACGTGCTGATGATGCTCCTCTTCCTCTGGACCACCGCCGGCGACTGCGACCCCCTCCTCATCTCCTCCTCTTCTCTGTCCTCCATCTGCCCAGTCTCTCCTCCTCTGTCCTCTTTCCTCTCCTCTTTCCTCTCCTCTTTCCTCCTCCCGTCGATCAGAATCACCGGCGGCCTCAGGTACACCGGAGGCTTGGGCGCTCTCGTTTTCTTCGACGATTTCTTTTTGGGCGGCTTGGCGTTCTCCACGTCGCCGTTGTCATGGCATTTTAGCTCGAGATGTTTCTGAATGGCCATGTTGAGTTCCTCGGGGTCAATGGCAGCGCCGTGGACGTCCCAAGTCATCCCGTCTTCGTCCCACTGCACCTGCTTCATGCTGCTCCGCCTCCCCAGCTCTCTGCTCTCGCCGTGGATCTTCAAGCACGACCTGCGCTGCTCCATTTCGCCGTTCGACGCCGTTTGCCGGGACGGATCGGCCTGTTCGCTCCGGCTCTCCTCGTCGTCGCTGTGCGCGGCGAACATGCTCGACGACGGGGAAACCAAATTCGAGCGCGAGCCGAGCGGCGATCGCAAGTTTAACCTGGACCCGGGCGGCGAACCCAAGATGGACTGAGAACCCACGTTTGAACCGTTCCGTTTCAAGTTCCACCACGAACCGACGGGCGAACAGGTTTGGACGGCGATGTCGACGAGCTCAACGCCGGATGTTGTCACTTCTTCGTGAATCGTATTGTTTCCCAGACGTCTAATATCGACGTTATTCTTGCAGAAGTGTTCGTTGCAACGACGGCAAACGCCCAAGTACGGATCGCTGCAGGAGGCGGCGAGCGGCGGCCTCCAGGCGGCGGGCAAATGAGCAAAATCCTCCGTAAGAGAGTCTCGCTGCTGGAATTGCCGCTCGATAGTTTGCGGGAGATCGTCCGCCGGTATATGGGCGAAGCTCGCCTCCATTTGGGAACGTCTAAAAGCGTAAAGAGGGTCTTCCGCTGCAAACTTTTCCAAACTGACAGAACTTGAGACGGGAGACGGGAAAGTGAAACGAAGCAGCTCCTTTGGCGGCAGCGGCGACATGTCCTTCGAAAACTGCGGAGAATACGGACTTTCAGAAAGATCCTCTTGATCTTCTGACGACGCTGATCGCTCGTTGGCATTTTCTAACGGGTTTGTTAGCGCTGGCGACGGCAGAGGAGATGCTAGCTCGGACGGCTCGGTGTTTGTTAGCGCTGGCGACGGTGGTGGAGACGCTAGCTCGGACGGCTCGGTGTTTGTTAGCGCTGGCGACGGCGGAGGAGACGCTAGCTCGGACGGCTCGGTGTTTGTTAGCGCTGGCGACGGCAGAGGAGATGCTAGCTTGGGCGGCTCGGGGTTTGTTAGCGCTGGCGACGGCGGAGGAGACGCTAGCTCGGACGGCTCGGTGTTTGTTAGCGCTGGCGACGGCAGAGGAGATGCTAGCTCGGGCGGCTCGGGGTTTGTTAGCGACGGCGGAGGAGACGCTACCTCGGGCATCTTCTCTTGCATTCCGCTGGAGGGCCGTGACCCTTTGAAAACGACGGTATCGGGCGTGCTGCTGCGACTCTGCGCGCTACAACCGCTCCACCGCTGCGCGTCGCCACAAATCCAGCGCTCGCCGGAGGCCTGCGCGGGCAGGTCGCGCAAGTCCAAGTTCCACTTCGTCAGCGGCGAATCCGACTTCCGGAACGCGCCGAGGTTGCGGCGTTGCTCCAACGAGGCGCTGGAGCTGCGGCGCACGTCCAGTCTCGGGAAGGTCGGGTCGCGTCGGCGCGGCGACGAGGCCACGACGTCCACGGAGCTCTTGGAGGCGGAGAAGATGGGCGTGTCATCGTCGTCGGAGGAGGTGGAGCATTGTCGTCCGTCTTGGCTGCAGAAGGATCCGGAGTCGGGGACGGAGCAGCAGACGGAGGGCGGAGCCAGAGGGCGGGGCGGAGCCAGGGGGCGGGGCATGCTCCGTGATCTGGTGGAAGAGGAAGAAACCAGCTGTATATTAGTACTGAAGAAGAAGAAGAAGAAGAAGAAGAAGAAGAAGAAGAAGAAGAAGAAGAAGAAGAAGAAGAAGAAGAAGAAGAAGAAGATTTAGGATATTGTTGTTTTGAAACAATTAGAAAATTGAGTACCATATATTCCGTAGTATAAGTCGCATTTTTTGAGGGAAACTTATTTGATAAAATCCAAGATCAGACATTTCCTCTGTAAATGCAGTTTAAAATAATGAGATGAGAGAACATGGTGAATAGGTGTACGTACGCTAACAACATGCTAACGCAAACACCTTCAGCTACTTGATGTATGCTAACGCTAACACCTTCAGCTACATGACGTATGCTAACGCTAACACCTTCAGCTACATGACGTATGCTAACGCTAACACCTTCAGCTACATGACGTATGCTAAAGCTAACACCTTCAGCTACATGACGTATGCTAACGCTAACACCTTCAGCTACATGACGTATGCTAACGCTAACACCTTCAGCTACTTGACGTGTGCTAACGCTAACACCTTCAGCTACATGACGTATGCTAACGCTAACACCTTCAGCTACATGACGTATGCTAACGCTAACACCTTCAGCTACATGACGTATGCTAACGCTAACACCTTCAGCTACATGACGTATGCTAACGCTAACACCTTCAGCTACATGACGTATGCTAAAGCTAACACCTTCAGCTACATGACGTATGCTAACGCTAACACCTTCAGCTACATGACGTATGCTAACCCTAACACCTTCAGCTACTTGACGTGTGCTAACGCTAACACCTTCAGCTACATGACGTATGCTAACGCTAACACCTTCAGCTACATGACGTATGCTAAAGCTAACACCTTCAGCTACATGACGTATGCTAACGCTAACACCTTCAGCTACATGACGTATGCTAACGCTAACACCTTCAGCTACTTGACGTGTGCTAACGCTAACACCTTCAGCTACATGACGTATGCTAACGCTAACACCTTCAGCTACATGACGTATGCTAACGCTAACACCTTCAGCTACATGACGTATGCTAACGCTAACACCTTCAGCTACATGACGTATGCTAACGCTAACACCTTCAGCTACATGACGTATGCTAAAGCTAACACCTTCAGCTACATGACGTATGCTAACGCTAACACCTTCAGCTACATGACGTATGCTAACCCTAACACCTTCAGCTACTTGACGTGTGCTAACGCTAACACCTTCAGCTACATGACGTATGCTAACGCTAACACCTTCAGCTACATGACGTATGCTAACGCTAACACCTTCAGCTACATGACATATGCTAACGCTAACACCTTCAGCTACTTGACGTGTGCTAACGCTAACACCTTCAGCTACATGACGTATGCTAACGCTAACACCTTCAGCTACATGACGTATGCTAACGCTAACACCTTCAGCTACATGACGTATGCTAACGCTAACACCTTCAGCTACATGACGTATGCTAACGCTAACACCTTCAGCTACATGACGTATGCTAACGCTAACACCTTCACCTACATGACGTATGCTAACGCTAACACCTTCAGCTACATGAGGCACAGACAGAACTGTGGTAAGTGTCTGGTATGTTAACGTAACATAACACGTAACATAACACAGTTATTCAGAGAACTATAGCATAAAGAACATGCTAACATGCTAACATGCTAACATGCTAACAAGTTTACCAAAGCATCAGTTTTACCCCAAATCACTAAATCCACTGAATTCTTCTTCCTCTCTGTCACTTCTAAACAACTCCACAAACTCCAGAGGAAGAGGAAGTGCAGATTCTTCTTCTGCGTCGCTCAGAGCCTAGAGCGCGCCCTTGTGGCTGTCATTGTGAAAATAACTAATAATATCACATATAACTCGCTCTGGAGTATAAGTCGCACCCCGACCAAAACTATGAAAAAAGGTGCAACTTATAGTCTGGATAATACGGTAAATTCTCTGTAATTAAAACTATTAAAATTACCTCAAAAGAGACGGTTTATGGTCCAATCACGTTCTTACAGGAGGCACATTTTAACACAAAAATGTTGCCTTATATATATATATATATATATATATATATATATATTATGTTTAGACACTTCTCTTATATACTTTTACTCCAGTGCAACCTATGTATGTTTTTTTCTTCTCTTTTATGCATTTTTTAACTAGTGCGACTCATACTCCAGAAAACACAGTAATTTTTTGACAACAAACACATTTTTTCCACCGTTTGAAACATGAATTCACCAAAATTAAGCTGTTTTTTAGATATATTTTGAAAGGTCTGATCATAACTTCAGAGGAGTTTGGGCGTGTACCACATGGTGTGATGTCATCATTACAATCAGGAAGTCAAGTTATAAACATAAAAAGGCGATAATCCGGGATGACATTAACATTAAGCTCTAAAGAGGCGTGTCCAAACTCTACGGCTCAAAAACGCTGATGCGACGTGTCATTCCTTCATTTGAAGTCGAGTTAATGAGTCGGATAATTGGATTAGTCCAACAGTTTGTTCTCGCTCCAAAATGACAATAATCATCATAAATATCATGATATTCTGGGCTTTACGATGGTAAACATGAACATAAGTCGTACTTACTCTGTTCCAACCTGTTTTTACAGTCGTTTTGACCTTGGATTCGTAACTGGAGCTTCTCGTTTTCACATTTTCTCAAACTTCAGCAAAACAAAATGTGTAACGGCCAAAAGTGCGTGTCCCATTTCTTCATTTCTTCATTTCGCTCGGCGTTTCCAGCGTGAAAAGCAACAAAACAAAGGAAAAGCCGCACAATCGGCTGCTGGATGTTGTCGTCGGGGGAGATTTAGCCGTTAGCGTTAGCTGAGAGGATTAGCTTCATCCCATTAGCCTCCGTCCAATCTGTGACTCAGACTTAACTTTCCAGAGCAAGTGTCCTCTGGTGTGTGTCAGTGTCCTCTGGTGTGTGTCAGTGTCCTCTGGTGTGTGTCAGTGTCCTCTGGTGTGTGTCAGTGTCCTCTGGTGTGTGTCAGTGTCCTCTGGTGTGTGTCAGTGTCCTCTGGTGTGGGTCAGTGTCCTCTGGTGTGTGTCAGTGTCCTCTGGTGTGTGTCAGCAAGTGTCCTCTGGTGTGTGTCAGTGTCCTCTGGTGTGTGTCAGTGTCCTCTGGTGTGTGTCAGCAAGTGTCCTCTGGTGTGTGTCAGTGTCCTCTGGTGTGTGTCAGCAAGTGTCCTCTGGTGTGTGTCAGTGTCCTCTGGTGTGTGTCAGCAAGTGTCCTCTGGTGTGTGTCAGTGTCCTCTGGTGTGTGTCAGCAAGTGTCCTCTGGTGTGTGTCAGTGTCCTCTGGTGTGTGTCAGTGTCCTCTGGTGTGTGTCAGCAAGTGTCCTCTGGTGTGTGTCAGTGTCCTCTGGTGTGTGTCAGCAAGTGTCCTCTGGTGTGTGTCAGTGTCCTCTGGTGTGTGTCAGTGTCCTCTGGTGTGGGTCAGTGTCCTCTGGTGTGTGTCAGTGTCCTCTGGTGTGTGTCAGCAAGTGTCCTCTGGTGTGTGTCAGTGTCCTCTGGTGTGTGTCAGTGTCCTCTGGTGTGTGTCAGTGTCCTCTGGTGTGTGTCAGTGTCCTCTGGTGTGTGTCAGCAAGTGTCCTCTGGTGTGTGCCAGCAAGTGTCCTCTGGTGTGTGTGTCAGTGTCCTCTGGTGTGTGTCAGTGTCCTCTGGTGTGTGTCAGTGTCCTCTGGTGTGTGTCAGCAAGTGTCCTCTGGTGTGTGTCAGCAAGTGTCCTCTGGTGTGTGTCAGTGTCCTCTGGTGTGTGTCAGCAAGTGTCCTCTGGTGTGTGTCAGTGTCCTCTGGTGTGTGTCAGCAAGTGTCCTCTGGTGTGTGTCAGTGTCCTCTGGTGTGTGTCAGCAAGTGTCCTCTGGTGTGTGTCAGTGTCCTCTGGTGTGTGTCAGCAAGTGTCCTCTGGTGTGTGTCAGTGTCCTCTGGTGTGTGTCAGCAAGTGTCCTCTGGTGTGTGTCAGCAAGTGTCCTCTGGTGTGTGTCAGTGTCCTCTGGTGTGTGTCAGTGTCCTCTGGTGTGTGTCAGCAAGTGTCCTCTGGTGTGTGTCAGTGTCCTCTGGTGTGTGTCAGCAAGTGTCCTCTGGTGTGTGTCAGTGTCCTCTGGTGTGTGTCAGCAAGTGTCCTCTGGTGTGTGTCAGCAAGTGTCCTCTGGTGTGTGTCAGTGTCCTCTGGTGTGTGTCAGTGTCCTCTGGTGTGTGTCAGTGTCCTCTGGTGTGTGTCAGCAAGTGTCCTCTGGTGTGTGTCAGTGTCCTCTGGTGTGTGTCAGCAAGTGTCCTCTGGTGTGTGTCAGTGTCCTCTGGTGTGTGTCAGTGTCCTCTGGTGTGTGTCAGCAAGTGTCCTCTGGTGTGTGTCAGTGTCCTCTGGTGTGTGTCAGTGTCCTCTGGTGTGTGTCAGTGTCCTCTGGTGTGTGTCAGTGTCCTCTGGTGTGTGTCAGCAAGTGTCCTCTGGTGTGTGTCAGCAAGTGTCTTCTGGTGTGTGTCAGTGTCCTCTGGTGTGTGTCATTGTCCTCTGGTGTGTGTCAGTGTCCTCTGGTGTGTGTCAGTGTCCTCTGGTGTGTGTCAGTGTCCTCTGGTGTGTGTCAGCAAGTGTCCTCTGGTGTGTGTCAGCAAGTGTCCTCTGGTGTGTGTCAGTGTCCTCTGGTGTGTGTCAGTGTCCTCTGGTGTGTGTCAGCAAGTGTCCTCTGGTGTGTGTCAGTGTCCTCTGGTGTGTGTCAGCAAGTGTCCTCTGGTGTGTGTCAGCAAGTGTCCTCTGGTGTGTGTGTCAGTGTCCTCTGGTGTGTGTCAGTGTCCTCTGGTGTGTGTCAGTGTCCTCTGGTGTGTGTCAGCAAGTGTCCTCTGGTGTGTGTCAACAAGTGTCCTCTGGTGTGTGTCAGTGTCCTCTGGTGTGTGTCAGTGTCCTCTGGTGTGTGTCAGCAAGTGTCCTCTGGTGTGTGTCAACAAGTGTCCTCTGGTGTGTGTCAGTGTCCTCTGGTGTGTGTCAGTGTCCTCTGGTGTGTGTCAGTGTCCTCTGGTGTGTGTCAGCAAGTGTCCTCTGGTGTGTGTCAACAAGTGTCCTCTGGTGTGTGTCAGTGTCCTCTGGTGTGTGTCAGTGTCCTCTGGTGTGTGTCAGCAAGTGTCCTCTGGTGTGTGTCAGCAAGTGTCCTCTGGTGTGTGTCAGTGTCCTCTGGTGTGTGTCAGTGTCCTCTGGTGTGTGTCAGTGTCCTCTGGTGTGTGTCAGTGTCCTCTGGTGTGTGTCAGTGTCCTCTGGTGTGTGTCAGTGTCCTCTGGTGTGTGTCAACAAGTGTCCTCTGGTGTGTGTCAGTGTCCTCTGGTGTGTGTCAGTGTCCTCTGGTGTGGGTCAGTGTCCTCTGGTGTGTGTCAGTGTCCTCTGGTGTGGGTCAGTGTCCTCTGGTGTGTGTCAGTGTCCTCTGGTGTGTGTCAGCAAGTGTCCTCTGGTGTGTGTCAGTGTCCTCTGGTGTGTGTCAGTGTCCTCTGGTGTGTGTCAGCAAGTGTCCTCTGGTGTGTGTCAGTGTCATCTGGTGTGTGTCAGCAAGTGTCCTCTGGTGTGTGTCAGTGTCCTCTGGTGTGTGTCAGTGTCCTCTGGTGTGGGTCAGCAAGTGTCCTCTGGTGTGTGTCAGTGTCCTCTGGTGTGTGTCAGCAAGTGTCCTCTGGTGTGTGTCAGTGTCCTCTGGTGTGTGTCAGTGTCCTCTGGTGTGTGTCAGCAAGTGTCCTCTGGTGTGTGTCAGTGTCCTCTGGTGTGTGTCAGCAAGTGTCCTCTGGTGTGTGTCAGTGTCCTCTGGTGTGTGTCAGTGTCCTCTGGTGTGTGTCAGTGTCCTCTGGTGTGTGTCAGCAAGTGTCCTCTGGTGTGTGTCAGTGTCCTCTGGTGTGTGTCAGTGTCCTCTGGTGTGTGTCAGTGTCCTCTGGTGTGTGTCAGTGTCCTCTGGTGTGTGTCAGTGTCCTCTGGTGTGTGTCAGCAAGTGTCCTCTGGTGTGTGCCAGCAAGTGTCCTCTGGTGTGTGTGTCAGTGTCCTCTGGTGTGTGTCAGTGTCCTCTGGTGTGTGTCAGTGTCCTCTGGTGTGTGTCAGCAAGTGTCCTCTGGTGTGTGTCAGCAAGTGTCCTCTGGTGTGTGTCAGTGTCCTCTGGTGTGTGTCAGCAAGTGTCCTCTGGTGTGTGTCAGTGTCCTCTGGTGTGTGTCAGCAAGTGTCCTCTGGTGTGTGTCAGTGTCCTCTGGTGTGTGTCAGCAAGTGTCCTCTGGTGTGTGTCAGTGTCCTCTGGTGTGTGTCAGCAAGTGTCCTCTGGTGTGTGTCAGTGTCCTCTGGTGTGTGTCAGCAAGTGTCCTCTGGTGTGTGTCAGCAAGTGTCCTCTGGTGTGTGTCAGTGTCCTCTGGTGTGTGTCAGTGTCCTCTTGTGTGTGTCAGTGTCCTCTGGTGTGTGTCAGCAAGTGTCCTCTGGTGTGTGTCAGTGTCCTCTGGTGTGTGTCAGCAAGTGTCCTCTGGTGTGTGTCAGTGTCCTCTGGTGTGTGTCAGTGTCCTCTGGTGTGTGTCAGCAAGTGTCCTCTGGTGTGTGTCAGTGTCCTCTGGTGTGTGTCAGTGTCCTCTGGTGTGTGTCAGTGTCCTCTGGTGTGTGTCAGTGTCCTCTGGTGTGTGTCAGCAAGTGTCCTCTGGTGTGTGTCAGCAAGTGTCTTCTGGTGTGTGTCAGTGTCCTCTGGTGTGTGTCATTGTCCTCTGGTGTGTGTCAGTGTCCTCTGGTGTGTGTCAGTGTCCTCTGGTGTGTGTCAGTGTCCTCTGGTGTGTGTCAGCAAGTGTCCTCTGGTGTGTGTCAGCAAGTGTCCTCTGGTGTGTGTCAGTGTCCTCTGGTGTGTGTCAGTGTCCTCTGGTGTGTGTCAGCAAGTGTCCTCTGGTGTGTGTCAGTGTCCTCTGGTGTGTGTCAGCAAGTGTCCTCTGGTGTGTGTCAGCAAGTGTCCTCTGGTGTGTGTGTCAGTGTCCTCTGGTGTGTGTCAGTGTCCTCTGGTGTGTGTCAGTGTCCTCTGGTGTGTGTCAGCAAGTGTCCTCTGGTGTGTGTCAACAAGTGTCCTCTGGTGTGTGTCAGTGTCCTCTGGTGTGTGTCAGTGTCCTCTGGTGTGTGTCAGCAAGTGTCCTCTGGTGTGTGTCAACAAGTGTCCTCTGGTGTGTGTCAGTGTCCTCTGGTGTGTGTCAGTGTCCTCTGGTGTGTGTCAGTGTCCTCTGGTGTGTGTCAGCAAGTGTCCTCTGGTGTGTGTCAACAAGTGTCCTCTGGTGTGTGTCAGTGTCCTCTGGTGTGTGTCAGTGTCCTCTGGTGTGTGTCAGCAAGTGTCCTCTGGTGTGTGTCAGCAAGTGTCCTCTGGTGTGTGTCAGTGTCCTCTGGTGTGTGTCAGTGTCCTCTGGTGTGTGTCAGTGTCCTCTGGTGTGTGTCAGCAAGTGTCCTCTGGTGTGTGTCAGTGTCCTCTGGTGTGTGTCAGTGTCCTCTGGTGTGTGTCAGTGTCCTCTGGTGTGTGTCAGTGTCCTCTGGTGTGTGTCAGCAAGTGTCCTCTGGTGTGTGCCAGCAAGTGTCCTCTGGTGTGTGTGTCAGTGTCCTCTGGTGTGTGTCAGTGTCCTCTGGTGTGTGTCAGTGTCCTCTGGTGTGTGTCAGCAAGTGTCCTCTGGTGTGTGTCAGCAAGTGTCCTCTGGTGTGTGTCAGTGTCCTCTGGTGTGTGTCAGCAAGTGTCCTCTGGTGTGTGTCAGTGTCCTCTGGTGTGTGTCAGCAAGTGTCCTCTGGTGTGTGTCAGTGTCCTCTGGTGTGTGTCAGCAAGTGTCCTCTGGTGTGTGTCAGTGTCCTCTGGTGTGTGTCAGCAAGTGTCCTCTGGTGTGTGTCAGTGTCCTCTGGTGTGTGTCAGCAAGTGTCCTCTGGTGTGTGTCAGCAAGTGTCCTCTGGTGTGTGTCAGTGTCCTCTGGTGTGTGTCAGTGTCCTCTGGTGTGTGTCAGCAAGTGTCCTCTGGTGTGTGTCAGTGTCCTCTGGTGTGTGTCAGCAAGTGTCCTCTGGTGTGTGTCAGTGTCCTCTGGTGTGTGTCAGCAAGTGTCCTCTGGTGTGTGTCAGCAAGTGTCCTCTGGTGTGTGTCAGTGTCCTCTGGTGTGTGTCAGTGTCCTCTGGTGTGTGTCAGTGTCCTCTGGTGTGTGTCAGCAAGTGTCCTCTGGTGTGTGTCAGTGTCCTCTGGTGTGTGTCAGCAAGTGTCCTCTGGTGTGTGTCAGTGTCCTCTGGTGTGTGTCAGTGTCCTCTGGTGTGTGTCAGCAAGTGTCCTCTGGTGTGTGTCAGTGTCCTCTGGTGTGTGTCAGTGTCCTCTGGTGTGTGTCAGTGTCCTCTGGTGTGTGTCAGTGTCCTCTGGTGTGTGTCAGCAAGTGTCCTCTGGTGTGTGTCAGCAAGTGTCTTCTGGTGTGTGTCAGTGTCCTCTGGTGTGTGTCATTGTCCTCTGGTGTGTGTCAGTGTCCTCTGGTGTGTGTCAGTGTCCTCTGGTGTGTGTCAGTGTCCTCTGGTGTGTGTCAGCAAGTGTCCTCTGGTGTGTGTCAGCAAGTGTCCTCTGGTGTGTGTCAGTGTCCTCTGGTGTGTGTCAGTGTCCTCTGGTGTGTGTCAGCAAGTGTCCTCTGGTGTGTGTCAGTGTCCTCTGGTGTGTGTCAGCAAGTGTCCTCTGGTGTGTGTCAGCAAGTGTCCTCTGGTGTGTGTGTCAGTGTCCTCTGGTGTGTGTCAGTGTCCTCTGGTGTGTGTCAGTGTCCTCTGGTGTGTGTCAGCAAGTGTCCTCTGGTGTGTGTCAACAAGTGTCCTCTGGTGTGTGTCAGTGTCCTCTGGTGTGTGTCAGTGTCCTCTGGTGTGTGTCAGCAAGTGTCCTCTGGTGTGTGTCAACAAGTGTCCTCTGGTGTGTGTCAGTGTCCTCTGGTGTGTGTCAGTGTCCTCTGGTGTGTGTCAGTGTCCTCTGGTGTGTGTCAGTGTCCTCTGGTGTGTGTCAGTGTCCTCTGGTGTGTGTCAGCAAGTGTCCTCTGGTGTGTGTCAGCAAGTGTCCTCTGGTGTGTGTCAGTGTCCTCTGGTGTGTGTCAGTGTCCTCTGGTGTGTGTCAGTGTCCTCTGGTGTGTGTCAGTGTCCTCTGGTGTGTGTCAGTGTCCTCTGGTGTGTGTCAGTGTCCTCTGGTGTGTGTCAACAAGTGTCCTCTGGTGTGTGTCAGTGTCCTCTGGTGTGTGTCAGTGTCCTCTGGTGTGGGTCAGTGTCCTCTGGTGTGTGTCAGTGTCCTCTGGTGTGGGTCAGTGTCCTCTGGTGTGTGTCAGTGTCCTCTGGTGTGTGTCAGCAAGTGTCCTCTGGTGTGTGTCAGTGTCCTCTGGTGTGTGTCAGTGTCCTCTGGTGTGTGTCAGCAAGTGTCCTCTGGTGTGTGTCAGTGTCATCTGGTGTGTGTCAGCAAGTGTCCTCTGGTGTGTGTCAGTGTCCTCTGGTGTGTGTCAGTGTCCTCTGGTGTGTGTCAGCAAGTGTCCTCTGGTGTGTGTCAGTGTCCTCTGGTGTGTGTCAGCAAGTGTCCTCTGGTGTGTGTCAGTGTCCTCTGGTGTGTGTCAGTGTCCTCTGGTGTGTGTCAGCAAGTGTCCTCTGGTGTGTGTCAGTGTCCTCTGGTGTGTGTCAGCAAGTGTCCTCTGGTGTGTGTCAGTGTCCTCTGGTGTGTGTCAGTGTCCTCTGGTGTGGGTCAGTGTCCTCTGGTGTGTGTCAGTGTCCTCTGGTGTGTGTCAGCAAGTGTCCTCTGGTGTGTGTCAGTGTCCTCTGGTGTGTGTCAGTGTCCTCTGGTGTGTGTCAGTGTCCTCTGGTGTGTGTCAGTGTCCTCTGGTGTGTGTCAGCAAGTGTCCTCTGGTGTGTGCCAGCAAGTGTCCTCTGGTGTGTGTGTCAGTGTCCTCTGGTGTGTGTCAGTGTCCTCTGGTGTGTGTCAGTGTCCTCTGGTGTGTGTCAGCAAGTGTCCTCTGGTGTGTGTCAGCAAGTGTCCTCTGGTGTGTGTCAGTGTCCTCTGGTGTGTGTCAGCAAGTGTCCTCTGGTGTGTGTCAGTGTCCTCTGGTGTGTGTCAGCAAGTGTCCTCTGGTGTGTGTCAGCAAGTGTCCTCTGGTGTGTGTCAGTGTCCTCTGGTGTGTGTCAGTGTCCTCTGGTGTGTGTCAGTGTCCTCTGGTGTGTGTCAGCAAGTGTCCTCTGGTGTGTGTCAGTGTCCTCTGGTGTGTGTCAGCAAGTGTCCTCTGGTGTGTGTCAGTGTCCTCTGGTGTGTGTCAGTGTCCTCTGGTGTGTGTCAGCAAGTGTCCTCTGGTGTGTGTCAGTGTCCTCTGGTATGTGTCAGTGTCCTCTGGTGTGTGTCAGTGTCCTCTGGTGTGTGTCAGTGTCCTCTGGTGTGTGTCAGCAAGTGTCCTCTGGTGTGTGTCAGCAAGTGTCTTCTGGTGTGTGTCAGTGTCCTCTGGTGTGTGTCATTGTCCTCTGGTGTGTGTCAGTGTCCTCTGGTGTGTGTCAGTGTCCTCTGGTGTGTGTCAGTGTCCTCTGGTGTGTGTCAGCAAGTGTCCTCTGGTGTGTGTCAGCAAGTGTCCTCTGGTGTGTGTCAGTGTCCTCTGGTGTGTGTCAGTGTCCTCTGGTGTGTGTCAGCAAGTGTCCTCTGGTGTGTGTCAGTGTCCTCTGGTGTGTGTCAGCAAGTGTCCTCTGGTGTGTGTCAGCAAGTGTCCTCTGGTGTGTGTGTCAGTGTCCTCTGGTGTGTGTCAGTGTCCTCTGGTGTGTGTCAGTGTCCTCTGGTGTGTGTCAGCAAGTGTCCTCTGGTGTGTGTCAACAAGTGTCCTCTGGTGTGTGTCAGTGTCCTCTGGTGTGTGTCAGTGTCCTCTGGTGTGTGTCAGCAAGTGTCCTCTGGTGTGTGTCAACAAGTGTCCTCTGGTGTGTGTCAGTGTCCTCTGGTGTGTGTCAGTGTCCTCTGGTGTGTGTCAGTGTCCTCTGGTGTGTGTCAGCAAGTGTCCTCTGGTGTGTGTCAACAAGTGTCCTCTGGTGTGTGTCAGTGTCCTCTGGTGTGTGTCAGTGTCCTCTGGTGTGTGTCAGCAAGTGTCCTCTGGTGTGTGTCAGCAAGTGTCCTCTGGTGTGTGTCAGTGTCCTCTGGTGTGTGTCAGTGTCCTCTGGTGTGTGTCAGTGTCCTCTGGTGTGTGTCAGTGTCCTCTGGTGTGTGTCAACAAGTGTCCTCTGGTGTGTGTCAGTGTCCTCTGGTGTGTGTCAGTGTCCTCTGGTGTGGGTCAGTGTCCTCTGGTGTGTGTCAGTGTCCTCTGGTAAGGGTCAGTGTCCTCTGGTGTGTGTCAGTGTCCTCTGGTGTGTGTCAGCAAGTGTCCTCTGGTGTGTGTCAGTGTCCTCTGGTGTGTGTCAGTGTCCTCTGGTGTGTGTCAGCAAGTGTCCTCTGGTGTGTGTCAGTGTCATCTGGTGTGTGTCAGCAAGTGTCCTCTGGTGTGTGTCAGTGTCCTCTGGTGTGTGTCAGTGTCCTCTGGTGTGTGTCAGCAAGTGTCCTCTGGTGTGTGTCAGTGTCCTCTGGTGTGTGTCAGCAAGTGTCCTCTGGTGTGTGTCAGTGTCCTCTCGTGTGTGTCAGCAAGTGTCCTCTGGTGTGTGTCAGTGTCCTCTGGTGTGTGTCAGCAAGTGTCCTCTGGTGTGTGTCAGCAAGTGTCCTCTGGTGTGTGTCAGTGTCCTCTGGTGTGTGTCAGTGTCCTCTGGTGTGTGTCAGCAAGTGTCCTCTGGTGTGTGTCAGTGTCCTCTGGTGTGTGTCAGCAAGTGTCCTCTGGTGTGTGTCAGTGTCCTCTGGTGTGTGTCAGTGTCCTCTGGTGTGTGTCAGTGTCCTCTGGTGTGTGTCAGTGTCCTCTGGTGTGTGTCAGTGTCCTCTGGTGTGTGTCAGTGTCCTCTGGTGTGTGTCAGCAAGTGTCCTCTGGTGTGTGTCAGTGTCCTCTGGTGTGTGTCAGCAAGTGTCCTCTGGTGTGTGTCAGTGTCCTCTGGTGTGTGTCAGTGTCCTCTGGTGTGTGTCAGCAAGTGTCCTCTGGTGTGTGTCAGTGTCCTCTGGTGTGTGTCAGTGTCCTCTGGTGTGTGTCAGTGTCCTCTGGTGTGTGTCAGTGTCCTCTGGTGTGTGTCAGCAAGTGTCCTCTGGTGTGTGTCAGCAAGTGTCTTCTGGTGTGTGTCAGTGTCCTCTGGTGTGTGTCATTGTCCTCTGGTGTGTGTCAGTGTCCTCTGGTGTGTGTCAGTGTCCTCTGGTGTGTGTCAGTGTCCTCTGGTGTGTGTCAGCAAGTGTCCTCTGGTGTGTGTCAGCAAGTGTCCTCTGGTGTGTGTCAGTGTCCTCTGGTGTGTGTCAGTGTCCTCTGGTGTGTGTCAGCAAGTGTCCTCTGGTGTGTGTCAGTGTCCTCTGGTGTGTGTCAGCAAGTGTCCTCTGGTGTGTGTCAGCAAGTGTCCTCTGGTGTGTGTGTCAGTGTCCTCTGGTGTGTGTCAGTGTCCTCTGGTGTGTGTCAGTGTCCTCTGGTGTGTGTCAGCAAGTGTCCTCTGGTGTGTGTCAACAAGTGTCCTCTGGTGTGTGTCAGTGTCCTCTGGTGTGTGTCAGTGTCCTCTGGTGTGTGTCAGCAAGTGTCCTCTGGTGTGTGTCAACAAGTGTCCTCTGGTGTGTGTCAGTGTCCTCTGGTGTGTGTCAGTGTCCTCTGGTGTGTGTCAGTGTCCTCTGGTGTGTGTCAGCAAGTGTCCTCTGGTGTGTGTCAACAAGTGTCCTCTGGTGTGTGTCAGTGTCCTCTGGTGTGTGTCAGTGTCCTCTGGTGTGTGTCAGCAAGTGTCCTCTGGTGTGTGTCAGCAAGTGTCCTCTGGTGTGTGTCAGTGTCCTCTGGTGTGTGTCAGTGTCCTCTGGTGTGTGTCAGTGTCCTCTGGTGTGTGTCAGCAAGTGTCATTCTTTTGTATTAACACAGGAACACAGGGGGACACAGGGGGACACAGGAGGACACAGGAGGACACAGGGAACACAGGGGGACACAGGGGAACACAGGGGGACACAGGGGAACACAGGGGAACACAGGGGGACACAGGAGGACACAGGGAACACAGGGGGACACAAAGGGACACAGGGGAACACAGGAGGACACAGGGAACACAGGGGGACACAAAGGGACACAGGGGAACACAGGAGGACACAGGGAACACAGGGGGACACAAAAGGACACAGGGGAACACAGGGCAACTTAGGGGAACACAGGGGAACTTAGGGGGACACAGGGGAACACACTGGGACACAGGGGGACACAGGGGAACACACTGGGACACAGGGGGACACGCAGCCGCAGTAGGACATGAAATGCTCAGCTGAGTTTGTCTTTCCTTGATAAGAGTGAGAAAGGTGCAGCTGCTTCTGAACAGGAGGACGCTGCAGCGATGACAGGTGAGAACAGGAGGATTTCTTTTCTTTAAATGAAAATGTGTGGAAACGTCCAACGTCAAAGTCTTCGATGAAAGTACATGTCCCACCTGCGGCTGCCGAGGAAACGCAGGGTCAGAGGTCAAACTAGATACTGCATTTCATTCAGATTCTCCCGCTCGAGTCCAGTGTGTAAGACCAACACTACAAATAACACTAAAGTTTATCAGGTATTTGTACTTCATGTACTTAAAGTCTGAAGGTTCTGCTGTTCTTCTAAACCTGACTCAGTTTAATGGTGTAGAACCCGTGATAACCATTCATCACAGTTTGACTTCTGTTCAGTTTGTGAAGACAATTTGAAAAGTTTAAAGTGTCAGGAAGTGGAGCTGAATCCCTCTGTGATGTCATCAGTGTGATGTCACCAGTGTGATGTCACCAGTGTGATGTCATCAGTGTGATGTCACCAGTGTGATGTCATCAGTGTGATGTCATCAGTGTGATGTCATCAGTGTGATGTCACCAGTGTGATGTCATCAGTGTGCTGTCACCAGTGTGATGTCACCAGTGTGATGTCATCAGTGCGATGTCATCAGTGATGTCATCAGTGTGATGTCATCAGTGTGATGTCACCAGTGTGATGTCATCAGTGTGATGTCATCAGTGTGATGTCACCAGTGTGATGTCATCAGTGTGATGTCATCAGTGTGATGTCATCAGTGTGATGTCACCAGTGTGATGTCATCAGTGTGATGTCATCAGTGTGCTGTCACCAGTGTGATGTCACCAGTGTGATGTCATCAGTGCGATGTCATCAGTGATGTCATCAGTGTGATGTCATCAGTGTGATGTCACCAGTGTGATGTCACCAGTGTGATGTCATCAGTGTGATGTCATCAGTGTGATGTCATCAGTGCGATGTCATCAGTGCGATGTCATCAGTGATGTCATCAGTGTGATGTCATCAGTGTGATGTCACCAGTGTGATGTCACCAGTGTGATGTCATCAGTGTGATGTCATCAGTGTGATGTCATCAGTGTGATGTCACCAGTGTGATGTCATCAGTGTGATGTCACCAGTGTGATGTCATCAGTGTGCTGTCACCAGTGTGATGTCACCAGTGTGATGTCATCAGTGTGATGTCACCAGTGTGATGTCATCAGTGTGATGTCACCAGTGTGATGTCATCAGTGTGATGTCATCAGTGTGATGTCACCAGTGTGATGTCATCAGTGTGATGTCACCAGTGTGATGTCATCAGTGTGCTGTCACCAGTGTGATGTCATCAGTGTGATGTCACCAGTGTGATGTCATCAGTGTGATGTCATCAGTGTGATGTCATCAGTGTGATGTCATCAGTGCGATGTCATCAGTGATGTCATCAGTGTGATGTCATCAGTGTGATGTCATCAGTGTGATGTCATCAGTGTGATGTCACCAGTGTGATGTCATCAGTGTGATGTCACCAGTGTGATGTCATCAGTGTGATGTCACCAGTGTGATGTCATCAGTGTGATGTCATCAGTGTGATGTCACCAGTGTGATGTCATCAGTGTGATGTCATCAGTGTGATGTCATCAGTGCGATGTCATCAGTGATGTCATCAGTGTGATGTCATCAGTGTGATGTCACCAGTGTGATGTCACCAGTGTGATGTCATCAGTGTGATGTCATCAGTGTGATGTCATCAGTGTGATGTCACCAGTGTGATGTCATCAGTGTGATGTCACCAGTGTGATGTCATCAGTGTGATGTCATCAGTGTGATGTCATCAGTGTGATGTCATCAGTGATGTCATCGGCGTGATGTCATCAGTGTGATGTCACCAGTGTGATGTCATCAGTGTGATGTCACCAGTGTGATGTCATCAGTGTGATGTCATCAGTGTGATGTCATCGGTGTGATGTCATCAGTGATGTCATCGGTGTGATGTCATCAGTGATGTCATCGGTGTGATGTCATCAGCGTGATGTCATCAGTGTGCGACACATGGTTGGACTAAATAAAGGTGTTTTATGGTCTTATTGTTTATGTTTCTGTGGAGTTTGGCTCTTGTTTACAGTTTGGTTGCTATGGAAACAGCTGTGGAATCACCTCTGTGTCAACCCAGGAAGTGACATCACACCAGGGACACTCATACAGGAAGTGACATCACGCCAGGGACACTCATAGAGGAAGTGACATCACACCAGGGACACTCATACAGGAAGTGACATCACGCCAGGGACACTCATAGAGGAAGTGACAGTCATCAAATTTTAAAAAGTTGTGATATTAGATGAGTTTTGGCCCAGTGTTTGCTGGGTAATTTCCCAGTGTTGATGTCATCAATTACAAACAGGAAGTAAAATATAAACCTTAAACCTGTCTTATTCTGTGATAACATTTCCATAATTTTTAACAAAATTCAAAATATATTTATCTTATCTGTATTTTAGTTGGATGAGTCGTTGGACCTGTAGGGGGCGCTTTAACATACTGTGTACTTTTAACCAAGAGCTGAATCAGTGTAATACAACTGTACATGAATATTGGTGTACTTTGTGTTCTCAGCTCCTGATTGGCTGCTGCCGCTCTCGCTCGCCCTCTGCGCTCTGCTCCTCTCTCTCCTCTTGGCTTTAACCCTTTACTATCTGATGAAGAGGAGGCGTGGCCGGAGCCGATACCAGGAGCTGATCAGCACCACGCCCTCCGTCCCATCATGCACTGCTCCTCTGGTGCTAGTCTCACAGGGAGCGTGGACCATGTGAGGGAGCTTTTGTCCTTTTGTCTCTTTCCTTTGGGCTTTTTAATGTTTAACGAGAGCGTGCGGTTTAACGAGAGCTGCATCACAAAAGGAGTCCAGACCCTCACCATAGTCCACAAACACCCTGACCTTCTGAGGAGCTCGCTGCAGAGGCAGAAGGACAGGATAGTCTGTACAAGCTTTGTACTGATCTTTGTTTCTTAACCAGATGCACCAGAATCCATCCTCAGGACTCAGATAGACCTCTCTCTTCCTGTTGATGGACTCTTGGGCCACTCCTAAATCCCAATCTGTTTTCCCTTTGACCTGAACCTCAAAGTAAAACCTGCCTGAGGAGAAACTCTGCTTTCCCAGAACATTAACATATCGATCAAACCTCAGAGGAGAATCTGGGAGCTTCTTCCTCACATCAGTGTGATGAACCTGTTTGAGATCTTCAGACAGAACGAGCCTTGGAGCTGCAGTGTCTGGATCCAGAGTGACCTCCACCACAAACTGCTTCACTCTCAGTAGTTCTAATCTTGAAGACACTTCAGAGAGATGTTTCTCCAGCTCAGACAGAGCCCGGGCTGCACTGCCCTCACACGTCTCCGGCTCAAAGCTCAGGCTGCTCCACTCCTTCAGCCCAGCAGGGGGCGTGAGTGCAGGGCAGTTCTGTAGAAAGTGGAGGGGGTCTTGAGAGCGTGAGAGCCGCTCCTCCTCAGTGCTGCTCTTCTCCAGCTCACAGATCTCCTGTTCCAGCTGCTGCACCAGCTCCTGGGCTCGTTTGTGGCTCCGGCTCTGCTTCTCCTGCAGCTCCTCTAAGAACCGGTCCTGAAGGCTCTGAACAGACTGCATGAGATCAGTGAAGGCCTGCAGCCCCACAGCCCTCTCTCTGTGGACCTCTGTGTCACTGAGCTCCACACAGCCCTGGATCTCCTGGACCTTCAGCCTCCTCTGCGCCACCATCTGCAGCAGAGAGGACCTCCTGTGCTCACACGCCTCGTCCAGAGACAACAGCTCATGGTTCTTGTGCTCTAGAACACACAGGGTACAGACACAGCTCTGGTCAGTTCCACAGAAGAGCTCCAGGGGGCGCTGGTGTTTGGGACACACCCTGTCTTCCAGGTTCTCCACAGGCTCCATCAGCTGGTGTCTTTTCAGCCCAGAGACTGTGAGATGAGGCTGGAGGTTCTTCTTCTTCGGTTAGGGTCAGGTCAGCTGAAATAAAGTCTAAGGAATAAAGACTCTTCTTTGCCTTAGGCATCAGTTGGTATCCCAATGGCGGGTCTTCTCCACTTTATAGCCTTTGTGTCTCTGTGGAAGGAGCTACTGTGGGAGACATAAAGATCCTCAGTCGTGTTCCATTTCCTCTTCTGCTCCAGCCCTGGTGAGATCCCGTTCACGGTTCCTCCTCGGTTCCTCTCGCACAAATCTCAAGAACTCGAACCCAAAGAAGAACCAGAACCAGAACCAGAACTAGAACCGGAACCGGCCGTGGAGCCAAAGACGGAGCAGCAGAAGCACCGCGGGTCTCTATGCGTCCGCAGTGAGTCTGTTTGGAGTGGCAGAGTGGTTAGCCTTTTGTCTCATTATATTGGTATTGACGTTGCTTTCTCCTCAGGCTGGTTCCCCGTGGGTTCCCTCCTCTCCTCCCTGTACTCCTCCTCCTCTCCTCGTTCCTCCTCCCCTCTCTCTCTCTCGGCCCCTCCCCCTCTTCTCGCTCCTCTCTTGTGTTTCTCCGTCGAGTACAGACATCGTTCGGAGCAGCTTGTCGTTTCTCTTCTTCGTCTCTCTAATCTTCCTCCCCGTTTCCACTCGGACCTGACGCTGATCGAGCTCCGCCTCCTGCCCGACGACCGGCGCCCCCAGCAGGCCAAGGCCAGGAACACGGGCCCCGACCCAGAGTTCAATCACTGCGTGCTCTTCCAGGTATGAAACGGTCCTGGCTCAGTTCTGGATCAGTCTTGGTTTGACCCTGGTCCGGGCCCGGTTTGACCCTGGTCCGGGTCTGGTTCTGGGCCCAGTTTAACCCTAATCTGGGCCAGGTTCTGGGCCCGGTTTGACCCTGGTCCGGGCCTGGTTCTGGGCCCGGTTCTGGTCTCTCTTCAGGTCTCTCCTCAGACTGTCTCCTTGTCCGTCCTGAGCCTGGTGGTCCTGAGTGTCGGAGCAGACTCGAGACACAGGGCCCTGGGGCGAGCGGAGGTGGCTTTAAGAGGAGACCTGTGCCACACCGGGAGAGTCCTGTGGAGGGCGCTACAGACGCAACAGCCGCAGGTTTGGCTCCTGCTTCCAGAAACACTCCGTTCTGAATCTCCTCCATAATTGACCTTTTCTCCATCTGTGACTCTGAGAATCTTCTGCTGTTTTTGACTCGCTCTGAGACTCTAATCACGATCAGTACAACTCACTCTTCAGTTGTTTCTTATGTACACGTGTACTTCCCTCTGCAGCCTGAAGATGGTGCCAAAGCTCAGTTAGACCCGTGGGGAACAACAGAGAAACAGATTTTCAGTTCTTTCTTTCATTTAAGTTGCTGAAGATCATGTTTGACGCCCGATAACGATACAAATAATGCATAATATTTGCCCTTCCATGTGTAGCTCCTCAGGTACGTGGCCTGAAATGTGCCGCGGTGTGTCTTTAATTGCGACGTGTTCACTTGCAGTCCCAGAGTCCTTCGCTGGGGGAGGTCCTGGTCTCTCTGAGTTACTCTGCCTCAGCTCAGAGACTGACGGTGTGTGTGGTCAGAGCCCGGGGACTGACCCAGAGCACAGGTGAGGAGAGAACCCTGTGAGACCCTCAGGAGCTCCTCCGGGACTCCGCCTCAAAAGCACAACTCCTTCAGCTTGTCATGAAACGAATAGAACTGTGCTCCTCGCGATTCGTTTTTCACACTCTAGACTTTACTTTTTGTCTCCCGGCGGACGGGTCGGTCGCTCGTTGACCCATGTTGTTAAACCTGGCTTTGGTCTTCAGGGCTTCTGGTCCAGGTCTCGGTCCAGGCCCAGGCTCAGGTCAAGTCCAAACGCGGTCCAGTCCTTCAGTCCGAGGATGATCCGCCGTGTCTCAACCAGAAACACGCCTTCAAAGTCAAACAGAATCAGCTGGAGCAGAGCTGTGTGAGGATCCAAGTACTGCACAAAGACAGAGGGACAGGTACTTCTACTTCTACTACTACTACTACTACTACTACTACTACTACTACTACTACTACTACTACTACTACTACTACTACTACTACACATACTACTATCATACCAACTGTGTTTATAAAGCACTTTAAAAACTTGAACAAAAGGGCTGTGCGCTTAGAAAGAATACAAATAAAACATGGAAAACCTTCAAAAACACTGTTAAAAGCAGAGTCTGAGTCTAATCTCTAACGGCAAAAGATTCCATAGTCGTGGGGGCTGTCATCGGCGTAACTGTGAAATATGATGCCATATCTACTTAAAGTGGATCCAAATGGAAGCTAATACGGTGAGAAGAGCAGAGGCCCTAGAGCAGATCCTTGAGGCACTCCCATTTTAAGGGCGCTGAATAGGACTCGAAAAACTGTCTTCAACTGGGACGTAAAATGTGTCAGTGTTGTGATTATTGTGAGGAAAACGACACTATTTAACGATTATTGAGTATTATTGAGTATTATTGAGTATTATTGACAAATCTTCACGTTTATGACCAGTTTGACCAAATAAAGTGAATGTGACAAAAGCATACAAATAAAAATACTTTACACACTTTTATAATAGTGACATCACGACTCTTACGTTCGGAAGGCTCAGTCTATGATACTATTAATACTACTACAAATACTACTAGTACTAGTACTGCTACTGCATCTAATCTCGTACTCTTGATTCATGTACAGAGTTCTCTTTCTTTCCCTCAGACTCCTGTTTCCCTGTGGGGGCCGTGGTCTTGGGGCCCTTCATGTTCTCTCGGGGCCCTCAGCTCTCTCACTGGATGGACATGCTCTCCGCTCCTGCAGGTGGCGCTGTGGAGCGCTGGCATCCTCTGGGGCCTCCGGTCTGAAGCACGCACAGAGGTCTCGTTTTAGAAGCTAAACGCTCCGGATCTCTGATTAAATGACAATGTTTTATTTTGTAATAAATGCAGTTTTTAATCGTTCTCTTTCCTTTCTTTATTTTGTTAAGTTTAATCTTCTGCAAAAGTTAACGACATTTAAAGCACATTAGCACATTAGCATACTCATTTATGAAATTAAGCTATTTTTTTTAAAGCGATTTTATCTCGATTTGATGTGATTTTATAATATACTGTATATATTCACCATAAAAACGTTCCACTTTCCCTTTAAGAGCGCGGCGTCCAGCAGGGGGCGCCTCCTTCAGCCTCAGAGCAGACGGGTTTATGAATCCGGAAGTAAACATCGAGCCGCGGCGCCTTACTTCCGGTGCTCCCTCCGGTTTTCACGGACGCGCACGCGGGTTTGCGGGGGACTATAGCGCGTGGGACATGCGCGTGAACGAGAACACGCTTTTGGAGGGAAACCGCGCGGTGCTCGTGCCGTACCGCCGCGCGCACGTGCCCAGGTAAACACGCACGTGCCCAGGTAAACACGCACGTGCCCAGGTAAACACGCACGTGCCCAGGTAAACACGCACGTGCCCAGGTAAACACGCACGTGCCCAAACACGTGCCGGGTAAACACGCACGTGCCGGGTAAACACGCACGTGCCCGGGTAAACACGCACGTGCCCGGGTAAACACAGATGAAAAGGGAAATTATAGAAATAATCTACCGGAAATAAGAAAAACTCCCCAAAAAACACGTTAATTTACTATTTCTAAACATGCAAATTTGCCAGGGAAAAATATGCAGATTAATGATGTTTTTATTCTCATTTTTGCTTATTTTTCTCCGTCCGGGCTTTTTTCTTTTGGCTTTAACATAATTAGAATCGTGACATTTTAAGAAGCAAAATAAAGTATTGTTTTGCTCAATGTAACGTCCAAAACATAGACCTAAATGTCAATAACAGTTTATTTGTCTCATTTAACTTAAACTACTAAACTTAAACAGTAACACAATGAACGATGTCACTGTTCAGTCTCAATGATCGTGAAGAATCGTTCAATCGTGACGTTTTCCTGCACAATAATCGTTTCTATGATTAGTTTGTGTTTAAAAACTCCTAAATGTGTTTGTCAGATTTTCACCTTCAAACTCAACGAAAATGACACTTTTCTGCTCTTTGTTCCTTCGTCTGTTTGTGCCGCTGAAACGTCTCGTGAACAGTCGGATTTCAAAATAATGTGGCAAAGACGAAACTGAAAATGTTAAAGATTGAAACAGTTATTTTAAAGTCGATTGTAGTTACTCTAGATTTCTGTGAATATGCCAGAAATCACATCTAATTATCTGATTATTATATATTTATCTGATTATTAAATATTTATCTGATTATTATATATTTATCTTATTATTAAAAAGGTGTGACTTATAGTCTGGATAATACGGTAAATTGTATGTGTAACTGAGGACAAAGTATTGAACGTGTTTGTTTCGTTCTCGTCAAAGGTCAGTCCCAGTGTCCAGCCTCAGTAGTGTCCAGCCTCAGTAGTGTCCAGCCTCAGTAGGGTCCAGCCTCAGTAGTGTCCAGCCTCAGTAGTGCCCCTGCTGGACGCTGAGTGCTTGTCGTGTGTGGCAGATATCACCTGTGGATGCAGAACGAGGAGCTGCAGTCGCTGACCGCCTCTGAGCCGCTGACCCTGGAGCAGGAGTACGACATGCAGAGGAGCTGGAACCAGGACGCCGACAGTAAGAGCCACGGCCACGCCCCTCTCTGCACGCTGAACTATGGCGTTCTCTCTTTCCTCTGACATTCTCTCTTTCCTCTGGCGTTCTCTTTCCTCTGACGTTCTCTCTTTCCCCTCAGTGCTGACGTTCTCTCCTGCCGTTCTCTTTCCCCTCAGTGCTGACGTTCTCCCCTGATGTTCTCTTTCCTCTGTGCTGACGTTCTCTCCTGACGTTCTCTCTTTCATCTCAGTGCTGACGTTCTCCCCTGATGTTCTCTTTCCTCTGTGCTGACGTTCTCTCCTGACGTTCTCTCTTTCATCTCAGTGCTGACGTTCTCCCCTGATGTTCTCTCTTTCCTCTGTGCTGACGTTCTCTCCTGACGTTCTCTCTTTCCCCTCAGTGCTGACGTTCTCTCCTGACGTTCTCTTTCCTCAGTACTGACGTTCTCTCCTGACGTTCTCTTTCCTCAGTACTGACGTTCTCTCCTGACGTTCTCTCTTTCATCTCAGTGCTGACGTTCTCCCCTGATGTTCTCTTTCCTCTGTGCTGACGTTCTCTCCTGACGTTCTCTCTTTCCTCTCAGAGCTGACGTTCATCGTGTTGGACCGTGCGCAGTGGAACGCCGGCGTGCAGGAGGAGCAGTGCATGATGGGAGACGTGAACCTGTTTCTGACCGACCCCAGTGACCGCAGCCTGGCCGAGCTGGAGGTCATGATCGCAGGTCAGAGGTCAAAGGGCAGTGTCTACACAAACGGGACAAAGTGTGACCTTTAAACAGAAGGAGGGAGGGAGTGTGTGTTTGTTTGTTTATTTGTTTGTTTTTGTTTGTTTGTTTCAGAGCCCAGGTTCAGAGGGAAAGGCTTCGGGACTGAAGTGTCGATGATGATGATGAGCTTCGGTGAGAAATCCAGAATGTGTTTGTTTCTTTGTTGTTGTTGTTGTTGTTGTCGTGATCTAAAAAGCGTCCGTTCTTTTCAGGAATCTCCAAACTCGGGATCAAAAAGTTCCAGGTGAAAATTGGTTTGGAGAACGCTGCGAGCCGCGCCCTGTTCCAGAAGCTTCACTTCCTCCAGGTGAAGCAGCTTCACATCACCTCTGGGTCATCATCATGTCCCACATTTGACCCGGACTCAACACACTGAATGTTCCTGGTGAACCACATTTCAGGTTTCCTCGTGCGACGTGTTCAAGGAGACGACGCTGGAGCTCAACGTGGAGCCCTTGCTCCAGACCTGGATCCTGGACCAGACTTCACAGGTCCAGGAGCGGGACTACAGAGAGAGCTGCAAGACGCGGGACCAGGACCAGGGGCCGGACCGGGACTAGAACCATCTGGACCGGGACAGGACCGGGACAGGATGTATCTGAAGACGTGGTTTGCTCTTTACAGAACTTTACAGAAACTGAAAGAACGATCCAAATGATCCGAGTCTGACCCGGGTCATTCTAAATATTAGACTCTGTTGTTGTTGTTGTTGTTTATGGCGGTCACTTTAGTCATAAAGCCTTTGATCTGCTGATGCCCCGCCCTCTGATCGTCGGCTCATGTTTATGTAAATCTCACTCTGCATGACGAGGGGGCGTGGTCTGTGTGAAAAGGGGGTGTGTTCTGTATGATGGGGGCGTGGTCTGTGTGAAAAGGGGGTGTGTTCTGTATGATGGGGGCGTGGTCTGTGTGAAAAGGGGGTGTGTTCTGTATGATGGGGGCGTGGTCTGTATGATGGGGGCGTGGTCTGTGTGAAAAGGGGGTGTGTTCTGTATGATGGGGGCGTGGTCTGTGAAAGGGAGTGTGTTCTGTATGATGGGGGCGTGGTCTGTGAAAGGGGGTGTGTTCTGTATGATGGGGGCGTGGTCTGTGAAAGGGAGTGTGTTCTGTATGATGGGGGCGTGGTCTGTGAAAGGGGGTGTGTTCTGTATGATGGGGGCGTGGTCTGTATGATGGGGGCGTGGTCTGTGAAAGGGGGTGTGTTCTGTATGATGGGGGCGTGGTCTGTATGATGGGGGCGTGGTCTGTGAAAGGGGGTGTGTTCTGTATGATGGGGGCGTGGTCTGTATGATGGGGGCGTGGTCTGTGAAAGGGGGTGTGGTCTGTATGATGGGGGCGTGGTCTGTGAAAGGGGGTGTGTTCTGTATGATGGGGGCGTGGTCTGTGAAAGGGGGTGTGTTCTGTATGATGGGGGCGTGGTCTGTATGATGGGGGCGTGGTCTGTGAAAGGGGGTGTGTTCTGTATGATGGGGGCGTGGTCTGTATGATGGGGGCGTGGTCTGTGAAAGGGTGTGTTCTGTATGATGGGGGCGTGGTCTGTATGATGGGGGCGTGTTCTGTATGATGGGGGCGTGGTCTGTGAAAGGGGGTGTGTTCTGTATGATGGGGGCGTGGTCTGTGAAAGGGGGTGTGTTCTGTATGATGGGGGCGTGGTCTGTGAAAGGGGGTGTGTTCTGTATGATGGGGGCGTGGTCTGTGAAAGGGGGTGTGTTCTGTATGATGGGGGCGTGGTCTGTGAAAGGGGGTGTGTTCTGTATGATGGGGGCGTGGTCTGTGAAAGGGGGTGTGTTCTGTATGATGGGGGCGTGGTCTGTGAAAGGGGGTGTGTTCTGTATGATGGGGGCGTGGTCTGTGAAAGGGGGTGTGTTCTGTATGATGGGGGCGTGGTCTGTGAAAGGGGGTGTGTTCTGTATGATGGGGGCGTGGTCTGTGAAAGGGGGTGTGTTCTGTATGATGGGGGCGTGGTCTGTGAAAGGGGGTGTGTTCTGTATGATGGGGGCGTGGTCTGTGAAAGGGGGTGTGTTCTGTATGATGGGGGCGTGGTTTTGATGTCAATTAAAACCAAATTAATGACAAAGAAACATTTGTGACTCAGTTTTTCTTTCAAAAAGTGTGAATGTTCCAGAATAACTTTACACAAGGAAATAAACGTTTAGTCCATGAATCCTCCCGACAGGGTCTAACGCCCGACAGGGTCTAACGCCCGACAGGGTCTAACGCCCGACAGGGTCTAACGCCCGACAGGGTCTAACTCCTGACAGGTTCAAACGCAGCGTAGAGGCTTTGCAGAGAAGTCAAAGACATGAGGCAAAACTGTTCCTGTGCACGCTCACTTTAGCCACGCCCCTCACACACACTCTTTTGCCCCGCCCCTCACACACGCTCGCTTTAGCCCCGCCCCTCACACACACTCGCTTTAGCCCCGCCCCTCACACACGCTCACTTTAGCCCCGCCCCTCACACACACTAGCTTTAGCCCCGCCCCTCACACACACTCGTTTTAGCCCCGCCCCTCACATACGCTCTCTGTAGCCCCGCCCCTCACATACGCTCTCTGTAGCCCCGCCCCTCACTGGTCTCTTTGTGACCTCACTGGGTGACTGGTCAGCTCTGCGTGACTCCGTCGTTAGCGTTGGGATTTAGTTCGTTGTTCACGGCTTCGTATCCCACGGCGACCAGCAGCACGTTACCGCCCCCTGGCTGCTGCTCCGGGACCGTTTGGCTCGTCGTCTGTTCCTCGTCTGGTCTCGCCTTCTTCCTCCCTCTGCCGCCGCCCTTCGCCTTCAGCACCGCCTCCTTCGCCGTCCTCTGGCTCTGCTCGTCGCCGTGGTGACACTTGCGGTGGCGTTTGCGGTTTCGTCTGGGCGGGGCCAGGCCGGCGTCGCCGGCGAGGTCCGAGCCCACGTTGGAGGAGCCGGAGAGGATCCGGATCTGGTGCTGGATCACGGACGAGACCATGTCCAGGACCACGTGGACCATGCCCAGGCCGAGGCCGTGGGTGACGCTGTCGAAGGCGTGGCTGTGGGCGGGGTCTTGGAGGACGCGCCGTATGTCCTCCAGGTGGTTTCTGCCACAGAGAAGGAGATGAGGCCCTAAACCAGGTCTAAACCGGGTCTAAACCGGTCCCGGAGCATTACTTGGTCTCGATGATCTTGGACCAGTGCTGGACCGTGTTGACCCGTGGGATCAGCTGTTGGGCCACGTTGTGGTACTGGACGTAGTCGTGGCTGAAATCCTTCATGTCGTCACACAGAGCTCTGGTGTCGCCTGCAACACAACCTTATCTTCAAGAGCAGTCCTGGTCCTGGTCCTGGTCCTGGTCCTGGTCCTGTCCTGGTCCTGGTCCTGTCCTGGTCCTGTCCTGGTCCTGGTCCTGGTCCTGGTCCTGTCCTGGTCCTGTCCTGGTCCTGTCCTGGTCCTGGTCCAGTCCTGGTCCTGTCCTGGTCCTGTCCTGGTCCTGTCCTGGTCCTGGTCTAGTCCTTTTCCCTACTTCCTGGTCCCTGTGTTGTTCATCTTAGTAACGAGACGTCGTTTAGTGAACAATTGAGCTACTGCTCAAGCCTTTTATTTCAAAGTTGTCATGTCGGATGTTACAGAGGAAGTGTCTCTTATTCTGTGCTTCTTATAAAGCCACTCAGACACCATGACTCATTAGCGACATCCAGTGGTGGCATGTAATACAGTTACACATATCAAGACAGTCCCTGCCTCCTGGTCCCTACTTCCTGATCCATACTTCCTGTTCCTTACTTCCTGGTCCCTGCTTCCTGTTCCATGCTTCCTGTTCCCTACTTCCTGGTCCCTACTTCCTGTTCTCTAATTCCTGGTCCCTAATTCCTGGTCCCTGCTTCCTGTTCCCTACTTCCTGGTCCCTGCTTCCTGTTCCATGCTTCCTGGTCCGTACTTCCTGTTCCCTGCTTCCTGTTCCATGCTTTCTGGTCCCTACTTCCTGGTCCCTGCTTCCTGTTCCATGCTTTCTGGTCCCTACTTCCTAGTCCCTGCTTCCTGTTCCATACTTCCTGTTCCCTGCTCCCTGTTCCATGCTTTCTGGTCCCTACTTCCTGGTCCCTGCTTCCTGTTCCATGCTTCCTGGACCATACTTCCTGTTCCCTGCTCCCTGTTCCATGCTTTCTGGTCCCTACTTCGTGGTTCCTGCTTCCTGTTCCATGCTTTCTGGTCCCTACTTCCTGGTCCCTACTTCCTGGTCCCTGCTTCCTGTTCCATGGTTCCTGGACCATACTTCCTGTTCCCTGCTTCCTGTTCCATGCTTTCTGGTCCCTACTTCCTGGTCCCTGCTTCCTGTTCCATACTTCCTGGTCCCTGCTTCCTGTTCCATGCTTCCTGGTCCGTACTTCCTGTTCCCTGCTCCCTGTTCCATGCTTTCTGGTCCCTGCTTCCTGTTCCATGCTTTCTGGTCCCTACTTCCTGGTCCCTGCTTCCTGTTCCATGCTTTCTGGTCCCTACTTCCTAGTCCCTGCTTCCTGTTCCATACTTCCTGTTCCCTGCTCCCTGTTCCATGCTTTCTGGTCCCTACTTCCTGGTCCCTGCTTCCTGTTCCATGCTTCCTGGTCCATACTTCCTGTTCCCTGCTCCCTGTTCCATGCTTTCTGGTCCCTACTTCCTGGTCCCTGCTTCCTGTTCCATGCTTCCTGGTCCATACTTCCTGTTCCCTGCTCCCTGTTCCATGCTTTCTGGTCCCTACTTCCTGGTCCCTGCCTCCTGTTCCCTGCCTCCTGTTCCCTGCCTCCTGGTTCTTACCCTCGGTGAGTTTGGAGAAGGAGGAGGACACGGCGGTGGTGGTGCTGGGGGACAGTCCCAGGACGCTCAGAGAGTCCTGCAGAGTCTTCTTGCTGGCGGGGCCTCGACTCACTCTGGTGTAGGCGGCGATCGAGCGCAACGACATCTTCTCTGGAGGCTGAAGACGCCGGCGGATCTCATCGTACGAGATCAGGAACTTCCCTGGAAACAAGCGCCGCGTGAGAGACGAGACGAGCGCCACGTGAGAGACGAGACGAGCGCCACGTGAGAGACGAGACGAGCGCCACGTGAGAGACGAGACGAGCGCCACGTGAGAGACGAGACGAGCGCCACGTGAGAGAAGAGACGAGCGCCACGTGAGAGACGAGACGAGCGCCACGTGAGAGACGAGACGAGCGCCACGTGAGAGACGAGAGCCACGTGAGAGACGAGACGAGCGCCACGTGAGACGAGCGCCACGTGATAGACGAGACGAGCGCCACGTGAGAGACGAGACGAGCGCCACGTGAGAGAAGAGACGAGCGCCACGTGAGAGAAGAGACGAGCGCCACGTGAGAGACGAGACGAGCGCCACGTGAGAGAAGAGACGAGCGCCACGTGAGAGAAGAGACGAGCGCCACGTGAGAGACGAGCGCCACGTGAGAGACGAGACGAGCGCCACGTGAGAGACGAGACGAGCGCCACGTGAGAGACGAGACGAGCGCCACGTGAGAGAAGAGACAAGCGCCACGTGAGAGACGAGACAAGCGCCACGTGAGAGACGAGACAAGCGCCACGTGAGAGAAGAGACGAGCGCCACATGAGAGACAAGCGCCACGTGAGACGAGACGAGCGCCACGTGAGAGACGAGCGCCACGTGAGAGACGAGACGAGCGCCACGTGAGAGACGAGACGAGCGCCACGTGAGAGACGAGACGAGTGCCACGTGAGACGAGAAGAGCGCCACGTGAGAGACGAGACGAGTGCCACGTCAGAAGAGACGAGTGCCACGTGAGACGAGACGAGCGCCACGTGAGACGAGACGAGTGCCACGTGAGAGACGAGTGCCACGTGAGAGACGAGACGAGCACCACGTGAAAGAAGAGGACGAGCGCCACATGAGACGAGACGAGCGCCACGTGAGAGACGAGACGAGCGCCACGTGAGACGAGACGAGCGCCACGTGAGACGAGACGAGCGCCACGTGAGACGAGACGAGCGCCACGTGAGACGAGACGAGCGCCACGTGAGACGAGACGAGCGCCACGTGAGACGAGACGAGCGCCACGTGAGACGAGACGAGCGCCACGTGAGACGAGACGAGCGCCACGTGAGACGAGACGAGCGCCACGTGAGACGAGACGAGCGCCACATGAGACGAGACGAGCGCCACGTAAACGTAGTCAGAGTCCGTCCAATCACAGCCCAGAACGCGTCTCATCACGACTGTGTGAGGAGTCTGTCTTCCGGCTGCAGCTTGAACAAAACCACTGCTCATGACACGTCTGAACCTTCTTGGTCTGACCCGTCACTTAGGACCTGTTTTCTCTGGAGACCTGACCAGGGGCCTAAAGCCCCCGATAACGAGCTCCTGGGATCATACGGACGCTCAAACGCCTCCTCCACGTTCAGCTGATGCTAACGGTGCTAGCTTCAGGTCTGAGCCTTTTGTCTCACGTTTAGAAATCCTCCACGACTCTGAAGTCGACTTCAAATGAGTTTCTAGTTTCAATATGAGGTTTAGTGTTGATTAGTGTTTGATACTTTTGACAAGAATGAAACCAAAGGTCAAAGGTCTGAGGCCTGAGGGCCGCATCACGTGAGGCTCTTACTGGCTTTGGAGCCTTTCATATTTGGGTCCAGGAGCGACGACACTTCAGCGAAAGGCAGACGCTCCACGCTCTGCCCCGAGTCTGCGGCGCCAAAGTCCCGGTCCAGACCCAGATCCGGGCCGGGGTCCTGGGGCGGGGCTTGTGCGCTGGCGTCATGGATCAGGTCTGCGCTCTGAGGCGTCTGGAGGTTCTGCTGCAGTGCCACAGACGGAGACTCTTCAGGAGGAACTGGTACAGTCCCCATCACAGGTCTGACCACGGTGAAGACCATGTTCGCTTGAGGACTCAGAGCCACGACGTTCTGAGAGGGATCCATGGTTTTACCCACAATACTTCAGGAAAACTCTGGACGTCTGTGGTCAGCCTCGAATGGACTTTGTGGCGTCCGAGAGAGAAGTGAGTGGACTCTGGAAAAAAACAAGAAATAATTAAGTTTCCTGCATGAAATTATAATTAGTCGAGCTACGATCGTGACTAATCGACTTTAACATTTGTCATTATTTTTGTGATTTTCATCATTAATACACTTTATTCATGAAAATTCTCTCTCTAGAACAGGGGTTCTGAACCTCAGGAACCTCAGAGGTTCTGAACCTCAGAGGTTCTGAACCTCAGGGGTTCTGAACCTCAGGGGTTCAGCAGAGGTGAAAACACACATCAGACTCGTGATTCGTGCTGCAGGGAATTTGGTGCTCAGTTGTTGACTTGGGACTGTCGTGATGTACGTCTTGTGATTTCTTTCTTAATATTTTAGACTGAATCAAAGCCCATCTTTCTGGGCAACGTCTTTGTCCCAGCTGCACCTAAAAAGGCCAAAAGATCCAGGAAAATTTGCCCCAGAGTCTCTCCTTTTTTGCCTAAGTCTTAACTCCAGCCTGGCCCCTAAAGGGCCAAAAGGAATAGGGAACAGGCCCCAGAGGTTACCCTGAATCTCAGCCCTCCTTTTAGGCTTAAGTCTTGACACCAGCCTGGTCCCAAAGGTCAGCCTCTGGGGTCATTTCCCTTGTCCTTTTCTATAACTACTATAATATAATATATTTGCGAGCGATCCTTTTGGAGGAGGCTGGGCATCAAAATGAAGAAAAGTAACTTTGTTGTGAAAATGAGCTGAGAGTGGCACTTGCTCAGGTGAAGCGTCTGGTCTGTGCAGCAGAAGTCACTCATGCACCAAATATTCATCATGTTTTTGTTTTTGTATGAAAATGTTGTTCTTTGAACAGTGATGTTGATGCACGGTTCATTTTGTGCACCAGTAAAATATATAGCTATGTTTTGAATGCTGTGGCCCCGCCCCCATGCATGACCATGACCACCCACATTTAAAACAAACTGAGATAACTATCATATTATCTTTCTTTAAAATGTGTTTTTCTTGGATTAATTATGTTGTTCTAGAACTGCATTTGAAGTGTCCAGGGCCAAGCTCAATCCTCCAGGTTAAAAGTGACAGAACTCCAGGCTCCAATCACGCAAACCACTTCCTCCTGCGACACGAGACGCAATGAATGTCCCCGTCTTTGCATGGATGTAAAGTAAAGTAAAGTAAAGTAAGCAGATTTCAGGTAAACATTTATTACTTGTATGTACATTTATTAGAAAATTAAACTTTGTTAAATTAAATACAACTTAAAATGTCTCCAACATAACGAGGAGTCCGACTTTGTGCTCTTGCAAAGTTTGTAAAACATCGCTCTCATTCCCATCTTGATGTCAAAAGAAGATAAATAAAAGTCGGTCACATTCACCGGATCAACATGGCCAGCGTTGCACCAACACCAGCGAATCCGACCAGAAGAGTGTTCATCACTGATGACTCTGGATGGGACACAAAGTCGTCCCGTGCATTGTTCCGGGCGAGACACTCTCGATGCTGCCACAGAAGGTTCCAGGAGGTTTCTTGGCCCACTTGCTCCACACACTTTTCTCTTCCGTTTGTCTTCAGACACTGGCACATATCGGCCCCACATGAGATCAGGCTGGCCATGCGACCCCAGTTGGTGGCGCTGTCTTCAAAGATGCTCTTGGCCACTTCACTGATGAACGCTACACGGTCTCTCCCGTCCTCCAGAGACCGTTTATCACACCATTGTATAAGTATCTGTGCTTCTCCAAAAGGCTCCACCACTCTTTTCATGATCTGCTTCACACACTTACACTGTCATTCTCTCTTATTCTTATTTAAAACCACTAAAGAGAAAACTTCTGCTGCTGCTGTCAATCCTGCTCTTTATGTCACCACTTCTTTCATTCAACTCAACATTAGTTTGTCAAATATCAAAAGAAACTGCAATAAATGTCATTTCTGTGGAAGTGAAAGTGAGGACATGTCTGAGGGTCAGGACATGGACTGAGGGTCAGGACATGTCTGAGGGTCAGGACATGTCTGAGGGTCAGGACATGTCTGAGGGTCAGGACATGGACTGAGGGTCAGGACATGTCTGAGGGTCAGGACATGTCTGAGGGTCAGGACATGTCTGAGGGTCAGGACATGACTGAGGGTCAGGACATGTCTGAGGGTCAGGACATGTCTGAGGGTCAGGACATGGTCTGAGGGTCAGGACATGGACTGAGGGTCAGGACATGGACTGAGGGTCAGGACATGTCTGAGGGTCAGGACATGACTGAGAGTCAGGACATGGACTGAGGGTCAGGACATGTCTGACAGTCAGGACATGGACTGAGGGTCAGGACATGACTGAGGGTCAGGACATGACTGAGGGTCAGGACATGTCTGAGGGTCAGGACATGACTGAGGGTCAGGACATGACTGAGGGTCAGGACATGTCTGAGGGTCAGGACATGTCTGAGGGTCAGGACATGTCTGAGGGTCAGGACATGGACTGAGGGTCAGGACATGGACTGAGGGTCAGGACATGTCTGAGGGTCAGGACATGACTGAGAGTCAGGACATGGACTGAGGGTCAGGACATGGTCTGAGGGTCAGGACATGGACTGAGGGTCAGGACATGACTGAGGGTCAGGACATGTCTGAGGGTCAGGACATGTCTGAGGGTCAGGACATGTCTGAGAGTCAGGACATGGACTGAGGGTCAGGACATGTCTGAGAGTCAGGACATGACTGAGGGTCAGGACATGACTGAGGGTCAGGACATGACTGAGGGTCAGGACATGTCTGAGGGTCAGGACATGACTGAGGGTCAGGACATGTCTGAGGGTCAGGACATGTCTGAGGGTCAGGACATGACTGAGGGTCAGGACATGACTGAGGGTCAGGACATGTCTGAGGGTCAGGACATGGACTGAGGGTCAGGACATGTCTGAGGGTCAGGACATGTCTGAGAGTCAGGATATGGACTGAGGGTCAGGACATGACTGAGGGTCAGGACATGACTGAGGGTCAGGACATGTCTGAGAGTCAGGACATGGACTGAGGGTCAGGACATGACTGAGGGTCAGGACATGACTGAGGGTCAGGACATGTCTGAGGGTCAGGACATGACTGAGGGTCAGGACATGTCTGAGGGTCAGGACATGTCTGAGGGTCAGGACATGTCTGAGAGTCAGGACATGGACTGAGGGTCAGGACATGGACTGAGGGTCAGGACATGTCTGAGGCTCAGGATATGGACTGAGGGTCAGGACATGACTGAGGGTCAGGACATGGACTGAGGGTCAGGACATGTCTGAGAGTCAGGATATGGACTGAGGGTCAGGACATGACTGAGGGTCAGGACATGACTGAGGGTCAGGACATGTCTGAGGGTCAGGACATGTCTGAGGGTCAGGACATGACTGAGGGTCAGGACATGTCTGAGGGTCAGGACATGACTGAGGGTCAGGACATGTCTGAGGGTCAGGACATGTCTGAGGGTCAGGACATGGACTGAGGGTCAGGACATGACTGAGGGTCAGGACATGTCTGAGAGTCAGGATATGGACTGAGGGTCAGGACATGACTGAGGGTCAGGACATGTCTGAGAGTCAGGATATGGACTGAGGGTCAGGACATGTCTGAGGGTCAGGACATGTCTGAGGGTCAGGACATGACTGAGGGTCAGGACATGACTGAGGGTCAGGACATGTCTGAGGGTCAGGACATGACTGAGGGTCAGGACATGTCTGAGGGTCAGGACATGTCTGAGGGTCAGGACATGACTGAGGGTCAGGACATGTCTGAGGGTCAGGACATGGACTGAGGGTCAGGACATGACTGAGGGTCAGGACATGACTGAGGGTCAGGACATGTCTGAGGGTCAGGACATGACTGAGGGTCAGGACATGTCTGAGGGTCAGGACATGACTGAGGGTCAGGACATGACTGAGGGTCAGGACATGACTGAGGGTCAAGTCACCTCCAAAATGAGATTGCTCAAATCGTTGCATCCGTGATGATTGTTTGATCTCTTTTGGAGCTGATTTGAATATGATGATGTAGATGTCAGTTGATGTCACTGCCTTTAAAAGCATGTGTAGTGTCATTGTTCTGGGGGTGAGGGACAGAAACATTTGTCAGGGACAGTGGTTATTTACTGTGCACGAGTGAATAGAGATCCACCTTTTGAAAAAGACAAACTCTCTTCTGTTTCATCTTTTCTTGGTGATTGTTTGCAGAAATTCCGTCATGAAAGTTCAAACGTTTAAGTGGTTCTTAACCTTTTTGGAGGTACTGAACACCACCAGTTTCATATGCGCTTTCACCACACCCTTAATTGGAAAAATAAATCACATTCTGTGCCCCCATGCATGAACCAGACAACCCACAAAATATTTTGTTTTAAATGTGGGTGGTCATGGTCATGCATGGGGGCGGGGCCACAGCATTCAAAACATAGCTATATATTTTACTGGTGCACAAAATGAACCGTGCATCAACATCACTGTTCAAAGAACAACATTTTCATACAAAAACAAAAACATGATGAATATTTGGTGCATGAGTGACTTCTGCTGCACAGACCAGACGCTTCACCTGAGCAAGTGCCACTCTCAGCTCATTTTCACAACAAAGTTACTTTTCTTCATTTTGATGCCCAGCCTCCTCCAAAAGGATCGCTCGCAAATATATTATATTATAGTAGTTATAGAAAAGGACAAGGGAAATGACCCCAGAGGCTGACCTTTGGGACCAGGCTGGTGTCAAGACTTAAGCCTAAAAGGAGGGCTGAGATTCAGGGTAACCTCTGGGGCCTGTTCCCTATTCCTTTTGGCCCTTTAGGGGCCAGGCTGGAGTTAAGACTTAGGCAAAAAAGGAGAGACTCTGGGGCAAATTTTCCTGGATCTTTTGGCCTTTTTAGGTGCAGCTGGGACAAAGACGTTGCCCAGAAAGATGGGCTTTGATTCAGTCTAAAATATTAAGAAAGAAATCACAAGACGTACATCACGACAGTCCCAAGTCAACAACTGAGCACCAAATTCCCTGCAGCACGAATCACGAGTCTGATGTGTGTTTTCACCTCTGCTGAACCCCTGAGGTTAACCAAGGTTAAGAACCACTGATTTAGATGTTTCTGCTTCTTCTGCTGTTGTGACGCTTCCACCAATCAGAATGAAGCATTGTTTTAACGTCCAGAGGCTTTGGGTCAGAGGCTTCTCAGACTGATTCATGTGAAGAACCCAGTTCAGAGACACAGGTCAGTCTGTGTGAGCAGGTTTCACTTTTCCTCCTGGAGTTTGACTTTTCTGATGGAAAAGACTCATTTTAGAGTAACTGATGTTGACCTTGTGTTTCAGAGATGTCCTCCACAAGTGAAAGGAGCTCTGAGGAGACCTTCCAGTGCTCCATCTGTCTGGATGTGTTCTCTGAGCCAGTGTCCACTCCATGTGGACACAACTTCTGCAAACGCTGCATCAGTGAGGCCTGGGCCCCTGAGGGGCCCTGCACATGTCCTCTGTGTAAAGAAGTCTTCCACAGCAGACCTGAGCTCAGAGTCAACACACTGCTGCGAGAGCTGGTTTCAGAGGTTAAACTGGACAGGAACAAGAGCATTTCTATGGACGAGATGTTGACCTTTAGAGAGGTCCAGTGTGACCACTGCTCTGAGCCCAAGCTGAAGGCCCTGAAGTCCTGCCTGGTCTGTCTGTCCTCGTTCTGTAAGACCCACCTCCAGCCTCATCTCACAGTCTCTGGGCTGAAAAGACACCAGCTGATGGAGCCTGTGGAGAACTTGGAAGACAGGGTGTGTCCCAAACACCAGCGCCCCCTGGAGCTCTTCTGTGGAACTGATGAGAAGATAGTGTGCATGATGTGCTCTGTTCTAGAGCACAAGAACCATGAGCTGTTGTCTCTGGAGGAGGCGTGTGAGCCTAGGAGGTCATCTCTGCTGCACACTCAGGCTCAGAGCCAGCACATGGTGGAGGACATGAGGCTGAAGGTCCAGGAGATCCAGGGCTGTGTGGAGCTCAGTGACACAGAGGTCCACAGAGAGAGGGCTGTGGGGCTGCAGGCCTTCACTGATCTCATGCAGTCTGTTCAGAGCCTTCAGGACCGGTTCTTAGAGGAGCTGCAGGAGAAGCAGAGCCAGAGCCACAAACGAGCCCAGGAGCTGGTGCAGCAGCTGGAACAGGAGATCTGTGAGCTGGAGAAGAGCAGCACTGAGGAGGAGCGGCTCTCACGCTCTCAAGACCCCCTCCACTTTCTACAGAACTGCCCTGCACTTACGCCCCCTGCTGGGCTGAAGGAGTGGAGCAGCCTGAGCTTTGAGCCGGAGACGTGTGAGGGCAGTGCAGCCCGGGCTCTGTCTGAGCTGGAGAAACATCTCTCTGAAGTGTCTTCAAGATTAGAACTACTGAGAGTGAAGCAGTTTGTGGTGGACGTCTGGATCCAGACACTGCAGCTCCAAGGCTCGTTCTGTCTGAAGATCTCAAACAGGTTCATCACACTGATGTGAAGAAGAAGCTCCCAGATTCTCCTCTGAGGTTTGATCCTTGGCCTTGTGTTCTGGGAAAGCAGAGTTTCTCCTCAGGCAGGTTTTACTTTGAGGTTCAGGTCAGATTGGGATTTAGGAGTGGCCCAAGAGTCCATCAACAGGAAGGGAGAGGTCTATCTGAGTCCTAAAAATGGATTCTGGTGCATCAGGTTGAGAAACAAAGATAAGTACTTGGCTTGTACAGTTCCTTCTGTCCTTCTGCCTCTGCAGCGAGCTCCTCAGAAGGTCGGGGTGTTTGTGGACTATGGTGAGGGTCTGGTCTCCTTTTATGATGCCGATTCTGCAGATCTTCTCTTCTCCTTCAGCGGCTGCTGCTTCAGAGAGAAACTGTTTCCATTTTTCTGTCCCGGTTTAAATGCTGGAGGTTCAAACTCTGCTCCTCTGGTCCTCACTGCAGTGGAGACTTTCAGAGGTCAAAGTGACTAAGAACAAGAAGAAAAGTTCTGAACTTCAGTCAAATGTAACTGTGGATACTTTTCACTCCATTTTGGACTGAAAGTACAAAGTTCTTCTCTTTATTGTTTCAGTTCTTTTGAAATGTCTGAATGTTTATTATAATCCTGTTCATGGTGACCTCCTGTGAGAGGGTTTTGGGTTCAAGTCTCGGCTTTGATCAAACAAAATATCAATAAATCTGATTCTTTAATAATTCTCAATGTGTAAAATCTTCTTAAAGTGAAACAGATGTTTTTTTCTTTCTGTTCAGTTTTCTCTCTGGACATTTAACCTTTGACCTTTGACGTGTCCAGTCTTTTCTTCTTCCATTGAATCCACTTGATCCACAGATTTGTCTGGGACATGCTCCTCCCACAGAGACATGCTCCTCCCACAGAGACATGCTCCTCCTACAGAGACATGCTCCTCCCACAGAGACATGCTCCTCCCACAGAGACATGCTCCTCCCACAGAGACATGCTCCTCCCACAGAGACATGCTCCTCCCACAGACATGCTCCTCCCACAGAGACATGCTCCTCCCACAGAGACATGCTCCTCCTACAGAGACATGCTCCTCCCACAGAGACATGCTCCTCGGCGGCTGGTCCATTAAGGGCGCTGGGGCGCCGCCCCCTCGGTCAATCTGCCAACTGCGTACATTTTTTTGGGGTCTAAAAACAATATAATTTATTCAAAAATATCTTATATTCTTATTAGTGTAAATGTGTAAAATAATAATAATATATATCCACATATGTATCTATAAATAGATATAGATGTATACTTTGTTTGCGCCCCGTGCGGTCTGCTGCGCAGCCTGCGTCACTTTTGTTCCCGTGGGACGGTTTGAAAAGCGCCCAGAGAAAAGCAATGGGGATTTTTAAGCCAATCAAATCACAATTAAAAGTGACTACGTCACTGTGGCTTTCGCCATAAGAAAATAGCAAGTGATGGGCGTTATCTGGAGCGCCCTTTTGAACGTAGTGTTTACGTCATGGAGCTACGCTTTTTACACTAGTGACACAGACGTGTGCGCGCCGCGCGCGGAAGTGCCACTCGCCGTGTTTTCTGTGTTTACGTGTTAAAACTGCATCTACAGAGTCTGAGACTAAAGGTACGTCCAAACACGACTCAGAATGAGCTGATTTCATATCAATCCGAGACGAGACATGTGTCTGTCAAACTCCGTGCTCCGTTACCATGACAACAAACACACTAAAGGAGTGTTTTTTTTAGTTTATTACTTGCATAAGGCTAACGCTAAGTGTTAAGTATCGCTGAACTTCTATTGATAAAAATATGCTTTCCAACAGCAATAATGTTCGTGATGATGAAATATAAAAATGTAAATGTTCCACATGTAGTTCAGACTCACTAATGTCACTGAAGCTGTTTTATCACCAACAACTGTTTGTGTTTTTATTTCCTCTTCATGTTGTAATGTGTAGTCTATATACTATACTTATACTTCTATAAGTGACAGTTATAGTGATATACTATACTTATACTTCTATAAGTGACAGTTATAGTGATATACTATACTTATACTTCTATAAGTGACAGTTATAGTGATATACTATACTTATACTTCTATAAGTGACAGTTATAGTGATATACTATACTTATACTTCTATAAGTGACAGTTATAGTGATATACTATACTTATACTTCTATAAGTGACAGTGTCACTGAGATGTTTGATTTGTTCTTTTCAATCTGATATTTTATAAAGTGTAAAATGTAATTTTATAACAAATGTATTTTCTCACAAATGGAATCTGCCTCTAAGTCATAGTTTTATCATGAACAAAAGTGGAAATAAAGTGTGTTTACTTCATCAATTCAGTTGTAAATGTGGATTTAAAATATGTATTCATACAGTCAATGTTAAATATTCAATTTTGAACATTCAAAAAATACAAAAACACGCTCATGTCAAATAGCGCCCCCTATATTTTGTACCACCAGCCGCCACTGGTTGTGAGCCTCATTTATCCCACTCAAGTCCAAGACATGAAGCCAGTTTCACACTAAATGTATTTGTGTCTAAAATGTGGACAAAATGAAGACGTTTAAACTGCTCTGTCCATTTGTCTCATGTAAACGTCCCAAATATGAGACGTTTGGGCCGTTGTGACACAGAAAATGTCTTATTTCTGTAGAAAACATGACATTTGTTTATTTTATTTATTGAGGTATTTATGTATTCACACTGAATCTTTAAATGAATAATAGAGGATTTTTGTCGCACATTTTTGTGTCTCATTTCCTGGGGGCGTGGCCAGTAGTACATAAGAGTTTTATTAAGAGTGTGTTTGAAACGTCCTATAATCTGTCCTTTCCTCCTGTTTCTACTGGAACAACCACATGTCCCCTTGTGTGACATTAAAGGATTAACTTATCTTATCTTAGTTCTCCCACATGTCAATCATTCCCTGCGTGCTACTGCACACCTGCAGCCTCTGTGACCGGTCATAAAATTGCTGGTGCAGTTCTACACGACCTTCATCAAGTCCATCCTCACCTCCTCCATCACCTCCTCCATCACCTCCTCCATCACCTCCTCCATCACCTCCTCCATCTCCTCCTCCATCACCTCCTCCATCTCCTCCTCCATCACCTCCTCCATCTCCTCCTCCATCACCTCTTCCATCACCTCCTCCATCTCCTCCTCCATCACCTCTTCCATCACCTCCTCCATCTCCTCCATCACCTCTTCCATCACCTCCTCCATCTCCTCCTCCATCACCTCCTCCATCACCTCCTCCATCACCTCCTCCATCACCTCCTCCATCTCCTCTTCCATCACCTCCTCCATCACCTCCTCCATCTCCTCCTCCATCACCTCCTCCATCTCCTCCTCCATCACCTCTTCCATCACCTCCTCCATCACCTCCTCCATCACCTCCTCCATCACCTCTTCCATCACCTCCTCCATCACCTCCTCCATCTCCTCCTCCATCTCCTCTTCCATCACCTCCTCCTCCATCACCTCCTCCATCTCCTATTCCATCACCTCTTCCGTCACCTCCTCCATCTCCTCCTCCATCACCTCCTACATCACCTCCTCCATCTCCTCCTTCATCACCTCCTCCATCACCTCCTCCATCTCCTCCTCCATCACCTCCTACATCACCTCCTCCATCACTTCCTACATCACCTCCTCCATCACCTCTTCCATCACCTCCTCCATCACCTCCTCCATCTTCTCCATCACCTCCTTCATCACCTCCTCCATCTCCTCTTCCATCACCTCCTCCATCACCTCCTCCATCTCCTCCTCCGTCACCTCCTCCATCACCTCCTCCATCTCCTCTTCCGTCACCTCTTCCATCACCTCCTCATCACCTCCTCCATCACCTCCTCCATCTCCTCCTTCATCACCTCCTCCATCACCTCCTCCATCACCTCCTCCATCACCTCCTACATCACCTCTTCCGTCACCTCCTCATCACCTCCTCATCACCTCCTCCATCACCTCCTACATCCCCTCCTCCATCACCTCCTACATCACCTCCTACATCACCTCTTCCATCACCTCCTCATCACCTCCTCATCACCTCCTCCATCACCTCCTACATCACCTCCTACATCACCTCTTCCGTCACCTCCTCATCTCCTCCTTCATCACCTCCTCCATCACCTCCTCCATCACCTCCTCATCACCTCCTCATCTCCTCCTTCATCACCTCCTCCATCACCTCCTACATCACCTCCTCCATCACCTCTTCCATCACCTCCTCCATCACCTCCTCCATCTTCTCCATCACCTCCTTCATCACCTCCTCCATCTCCTCTTCCATCACCTCCTCCATCACCTCCTCCATCTCCTCCTCCGTCACCTCCTCCATCACCTCCTCCATCTCCTCTTCCGTCACCTCTTCCATCACCTCCTCATCACCTCCTCCATCACCTCCTCCATCTCCTCCTTCATCACCTCCTCCATCACCTCCTCATCACCTCCTCCATCACCTCCTACATCCCCTCTTCCATCATCGTGTGATACGCTGGAGCCACAGCCAGGGTCAAACAGAGACTACAGCGCCCTCTGCTGAGAAGGCGATCTCTGCAGGACGTGTACGTCTCCAGGACTCAGGTCAGATCACAAACCCCTTTATGATGATGATGATGGTGGTGATTTATTACTATTGTTAAGATTTAGCTTTTTGATTAGGAATTATAACTCTACTAATGATTATTTTAGTAGTCGTCGAGTCGAACGAGTATTTCTATTGTACATTGACACTTATTAAATATACTTATAATCAAGTAAAGTTTAAAATATGGCGACTGAAGGCTTCTAGATGAGAGTAATCACCAATTAAGTGTATTATTTATACATTTTGACATTTTTATTTAATAATTCCACCATCACGATGATCAAATACAACTTTAGTCGACTTGTCAATCTTATTCAGATTAAAGTCCACGTGACAGTTTAAACACACATTTGACTAAAACTCACTGAACATAATTATATTATTAATATATAATTATATTTCAGATTTGACACAACATTTGGCCCGTTTGTTCGATCGCTTGTGTAAAGTCTATAATGTACTTCCTGGTTGGACACGAGCACAAATATGACACAGGTAGAGGTGATTCCACAGCCGTTACCATAGCAACCAGACTGTAAACACCAGCCAAACGCCACAGAAACGACACCACAGTTACAATAATACCGTACGACGCAACTTAAAGGAAGTCAAACTGATCAAAATCGCCAAACTAAGTCAGAATTAGACAAACGTTCATATTTGCAGTGCCACTAATGATAGAGTCAAAACTCAAACAAAACATATGCACTGCTCCGTTCAAAAAAAACAAAAAAGTTGAAGAAAAATACTTCACAAAAACTGCACATTTTATTGGTCAAATACAAAATGGCGGCGGCTCTGAAGCTGCATCAGACCGCGCGGGATTAACGTGAAAAAACCACGTGTAAAACATCACTTCTTGATTAAAAAACGCGTCTTTACCGCGGGCGCGGCGCGGGGGTCGTGCCGGGCCCGCGCGGAACTCACCGCAGCGCCGCGTCTGGAGCGTTCACACCGGGGCTGATCCTGGAACGGTCCGCGCCATGTTCCGTCTGCTTCTCTGCGGCTCCAGCGGGTTACGAATCAGCCCGCAGCAAGCCCCGCCCCCGCAGCGCCGGTGACGGAGGCGATTGGCTGCGGCGGGCGTCGGTCAGCAAAAGCGGCGCGACAATTGGTGGAAGTGTCCGCCAGTAACGCGAAGAGGGCGGGTCAAGCTCACTGCATGAGTTTAATACCGAAATATGACAAAGAGCGGGAAATCAAAGCCGGAAACGAGTTTAAACGCAATAATGATGTGATTATATAAGTATGATATAAGTATAATGTAAGTATAATATAAGTTTAATATAAGTATGATATAAGTTTAATATAAGTATGATATAAGTATAATGTAAGTATAATATAAGTTTAATATAAGTTTAATATAAGTTAAATATAAGTTTAATGTAAGTATAATATAAGTTTAATATAAGTTTAATATAAGTTTAATATAAGTTTAATATAAGTATGATATAAGTTTAATATAAGTTTAATATAAGTTTAATATAAGTTTAATATAAGTTTAATATAAGTTTAATATAAGTTTAATATAAGTATGATATAAGTTTAATATAAGTTTAATATAAGTTTAATGTAAGTTTAATATAAGTTTAATATAAGTTTAATATAAGTATGATATAAGTATAATGTAAGTATAATATAAGTTTAATATAAGTTTAATATAAGTTTAATATAAGTATAATATAAGTATGATATAAGTATAATGTAAGTATAATATAAGTTTAATATAAGTTTAATATAAGTTTAATATAAGTTTAATATAAGTATGATATAAGTTTAATATAAGTATGATATAAGTATAATGTAAGTATAATATAAGTTTAATATAAGTTTAATATAAGTATGATATAAGTATAATGTAAGTATAATATAAGTTTAATATAAGTTTAATATAAGTATGATGTAAGTATAATATAAGTTTAATATAAGTTTAATATAAGTATGATATAAGTATAATGTAAGTATAATATAAGTTTAATATAAGTTTAATATAAGTTTAATATAAGTATGATATAAGTTTAATATAAGTTTAATATAAGTTTAATATAAGTTTAATATAAGTATAATGTAAGTATAATATAAGTTTAATATAAGTTTAATATAAGTATGATATAAGTATAATGTAAGTATAATATAAGTTTAATATAAGTTTAATATAAGTTTAATATAAGTTTAATATAAGTATGATATAAGTTTAATATAAGTATGATATAAGTATAATGTAAGTATAATATAAGTTTAATATAAGTTTAATATAAGTATGATATAAGTATAATGTAAGTATAATATAAGTTTAATATAAGTTTAATATAAGTTTAATATAAGTATGATATAAGTTTAATATAAGTTTAATATAAGTTTAATATAAGTTTAATATAAGTATGATATAAGTATAATGTAAGTATAATATAAGTTTAATATAAGTTTAATATAAGTATGATATAAGTATAATGTAAGTTTAATATAAGTATAATATAAGTTTAATATAAGTTTAATATAAGTATGATATAAGTATAATGTAAGTATAATATAAGTATAATGTAAGTTTAATATAAGTTTAATATAAGTTTAATATAAGTATAATATAAGTATGATATAAGTTTAATATAAGTATGATATAAGTATAATGTAAGTATAATATAAGTATAATGTAAGTTTAATATAAGTTTAATATAAGTTTAATATAAGTTTAATATAAGTTTAATATAAGTTTAATATAAGTATGATATAAGTATAATATAAGTATGATATAAGTATAATGTAAGTTTAATATAAGTTTAATATAAGTTTAATATAAGTATGATATAAGTATAATGTAAGTATAATATAAGTTTAATATAAGTTTAATATAAGTATGATATAAGTATAATGTAAGTTTAATATAAGTATAATATAAGTTTAATATAAGTTTAATATAAGTATGATATAAGTTTAATGTAAGTTAAATATAAGTTTAATATAAGTATGATATAAGTATAATGTAAGTATAATATAAGTATAATGTAAGTTTAATATAAGTTTAATATAAGTTTAATATAAGTTTAATATAAGTTTAATATAAGTTTAATATAAGTATGATATAAGTATAATGTAAGTTTAATATAAGTTTAATATAAGTTTAATATAAGTTTAATATAAGTTTAATATAAGTTTAATATAAGTATGATATAAGTATAATGTAAGTTTAATATAAGTTTAATATAAGTTTAATATAAGTTTAATATAAGTTTAATATAAGTTTAATATAAGTATGATATAAGTATAATGTAAGTTTAATATAAGTATAATATAAGTTTAATATAAGTTTAATATAAGTATGATATAAGTATAATGTAAGTTTAATATAAGTATAATATAAGTTTAATATAAGTATAATATAAGTTTAATATAAGTTTAATATAAGTTTAATATAAGTTTAATATAAGTATGATATAAGTTTAATATAAGTTTAATATAAGTTTAATATAAGTTTAATGTAAGTTTAATATAAGTTTAATATAAGTATAATATAAGTTTAATATAAGTATAATATAAGTTTAATATAAGTATAATATAAGTTTAATATAAGTTTTATATAAGTTTAATATAAGTATAATATAAGTTTAATATATAATAGATAATAATATATGTAGATTATATTAAGATGAAACAGTTGCTATAGAAACATCAGACGCTGAAAAAACATTTGACGATAATAAACGGCTTTATTTGTTTGACGCTTTTGGACAAATGTTTACTGTGTGAGACTTCTGTCCTCCGCACCTCCTCCACACCTCCTCCACACCTCCTCCACACCTCCTCCGCACCTCCTCCACACCTCCTCCGCACCTCCTCCACACCTCCTCCGCATCTCCTCCGCACCTCCTCCACACCTCCTCCGCACCTCCTCCACACCTCCTCCACACCTCCTCCACACCTCCTCTACACCTCCTCCACACCTCCTCCGCACCTCCTCCGCACCTCCTCCACACCTCCTCCACACCTCCTCCGCACCTCCTCCACACCTCCTCTACACCTCCTCCACACCTCCTCCGCATCTCCTCCGCACCTCCTCCACACCTCCTCCACACCTCCTCCACACCTCCTCCGCACCTCCTCCACACCTCCTCCGCATCTCCTCCGCACCTCCTCCACACCTCCTCCGCACCTCCTCCACACCTCCTCCACACCTCCTCCACACCTCCTCTACACCTCCTCCACACCTCCTCCGCACCTCCTCCGCACCTCCTCCACACCTCCTCCACACCTCCTCCGCACCTCCTCCACACCTCCTCCACACCTCCTCCGCACCTCCTCCACACCTCCTCTACACCTCCTCCACACCTCCTCCACACCTCCTCTACACCTCCTCTACACCTCCTCCACACCTCCTCCACACCTCCTCTACACCTCTCTACACCTCCTCCACACCTCCTCCACACCTCCTCTACACCTCCTTTACACCTCCTCCACACCTCCTCCACACCTCCTCTACACCTCTCTACACCTCCTCCACACCTCCTCTACACCTCCTCCACACCTCCTCCACACCTCCTCCGCACCTCCTCCACACCTCCTCTACACCTCCTCCACACCTCCTCCACACCTCCTCTACACCTCTCTACACCTCCTCCACACCTCCTCCACACCTCCTCTACACCTCCTCTACACCTCCTCTACACCTCCTCCGCACCTCCTCCACACCTCCTCTACACCTCCTCTACACCTCCTCCACACCTCCTCCACACCTCCTCTACACCTCCTCTACACCTCCTCCACACCTCCTCCACACCTCCTCTACACCTCCTCTACACCTCCTCCACACCTCCTCCACACCTCCTCTACACCTCTCTACACCTCCTCCACACCTCCTCCACACCTCCTCTACACCTCTCTACACCTCCTCCACACCTCCTCCACACCTCCTCCACACCTCTCCACACCTCCTCTACACCTCTCTACACCTCCTCCACACCTCCTCCACACCTCCTCTACACCTCCTCTACACCTCCTCCACACCTCCTCCACACCTCCTCTACACCTCTCTACACCTCCTCCACACCTCCTCTACACCTCCTCCACACCTCCTCCACACCTCCTCCCACCTCCTCCACACCTCCTCTACACCTCCTCCACACCTCCTCCACACCTCCTCCACACCTCCTCTACACCTCTCTACACCTCCTCCACACCTCCTCCACACCTCCTCTACACCTCCTCTACACCTCCTCTACACCTCCTCCACACCTCCTCCACACCTCCTCTACACCTCCTCTACACCTCCTCCACACCTCCTCCACACCTCCTCTACACCTCCTCTACACCTCCTCCACACCTCCTCCACACCTCCTCTACACCTCCTCTACACCTCCTCCACACCTCCTCCACACCTCCTCTACACCTCTCTACACCTCCTCCTCCACACCTCCTCCACACCTCCTCTACACCTCTCTACACCTCCTCCACACCTCCTCCACACCTCCTCCACACCTCCTCCACACCTCCTCCCCACCTCCTCCACACCTCCTCTACACCTCCTCCACACCTCCTCCACACCTCCTCCACATCTCCTCCTACACCTCCTCCACACCTCCTCCACACCTCCTCTACACCTCCTCTACACCTCCTCCACACCTCCTCCATACCTCCTCTACACCTCCTCTACACCTCCTCCGCACCTCCTCCACACCTCCTCTACACCTCCTCCACACCTCCTCCACACCTCCTCCACACCTCCTCCACACCTCCTCTACACCTCCTCTACACCTCCTCCACACCTCCTCCACACCTCCTCTACACCTCTCTACACCTCCTCCACACCTCCTCCACACCTCCTCTACACCTCCTCTACACCTCCTCCACACCTCCTCCACACCTCCTCTACACCTCCTCTACACCTCCTCCACACCTCCTCTACACCTCTCTACACCTCCT